>NC_087201.1:34310031-34370031 GCF_015104395.2 Macrobrachium nipponense | reverse complement strand
ATATATATATTTAAATATATTTAAATTTATATTATATATATATATATATATATATATATATATATATATATATATATATATATATATATATATATATAGATATAGTAGTACCTCGAGATACAAAAATTAACCTCCAGTTCCGAGGACGGCCTCGTATCAAGAGTTTTTCGTATCTTGGAAACCCATTTAACATGTGAAAAATGGCTTAATCCGTTCCAAGCCCTCCAAAAACACCCCAGTAAACTTATATTTCCAGGCCCTAAAACACATGTTCCAGGGTTACGACGGAAGAAATAGACTCCAAAAAAGACAAAATACTGTACATACTTGAGTATTATTCAACTGCATATAATGTTCAACCCATTTTACTGCATATATTAGGACTTTGGCATATGTCCCTTAGCAATAAGCCTAGCCTATGTTAGCGGTTGCTACTGTAGCCTAGTCTATGATTCTGACATCTAAACCTAAGAGCTAAAAGCTTAGAATATGCCAATAAAAAGGGCAGTAGCACCTTCTCCAACTACGGGGCGGAGGCCAACGCTACGGACCCAGGGAGCAAACAATCTTCATATTGGGTCTGTACCTCTTTGATGGGTAGCAATTCGCGAAGATCGACTGCTTACTCCAAAAAGTCGCTTCTAAAATAGCCTTCATCGACTTGTTGTTGTGTCGATACGCCATCGAAGTCGCCACAGCTCTTACTTCGTGCGCCTTGACTTTGAGGATTGGGAAGCTTTTCTCATCACAGTTCTGGTGAGCTCCCTTATCAAGTCTTTGATAAAGAACGCCAGTGCGTTATTTGACAAAAGGTAGTGAAGGCTTTTTTACCGAACACCAGAGATTGTCCGTTCTGTCCTCTAAAGTGTTTGGTTTTCTGTAAATAAAATTTTAGGGCTCTCATGGACAAAGTCCTCTCCTCCTTTTCCTGTCCTACTAAATGAGGACAACCCCGGGATGGTAAAGGTCTAGGCCATGGATGAGAAGGATTCTCATTTTTGGCGAGAAAACCTAGTTGCAGCGAGCAGACTGCATTCTCCCCACCGAAGCCTACATTCTTGCTAAAGGCTTGCAGCTCTCCTATTCTCTTGGCTGTTGCCAATGCAACCAGGAATAGAGTCTTCTTGGTGAGGTCCTCCATGACGCCTTGTCGAGGGTTTCGAACCTACTCCGAACGTTAAAAATGACAGGACAACATCCAAATTCCAAGAGGGGGTTGGATTGTCCTTCCTTTTAGCTGTCTTGAAAGACCTTATGAGGTCCGACAGATCCTTGTTTCCTGATAGATACATCAATGTTCCTATGACGGAAAACGGATGTCAGCATACTGCGGTATCCTTTGATGGTAGAAACCGCTAGTTTCTGTTGGTTTCTTAGAAATAACAAAAAGTCTGCTATTTTAATTATAGAGGTATTGGAAGAGGAAATGTTTCTAATCCTGCACCATTCTCTAAAGACGTCCCACTTAGATTTATATAATTTGATCGTGGACGTCCTCCTCGCTCTTGCGATTGCTCTCGCAGCTTCCCTTGAAAAGCCCTTTGCTCTTGCCAGTTTTTCGATAGTAAAAAGGCAGTTAGATTGAGAGCGAGGAGATTTTGATGGTATCTCTCTAAGTGTGGCTGTTTGAGTAGATCGCTCCGACAGGGCAACGATCTGGGGGTGTCTGCCAGCCATTCCATCACCTACGTGATCCAGAGTCTTGTGGGCCAAAACGGAGCTATTAGTATCATCCGGGCGTTGACCGATTCCCTGAACTTTTTTGTCTAAGATCTTGAATGGGGGGAAGGTGTACGCATTTAGTCTTTCCCAATCCATGAGGAAAGCGTCCACTGCCACTGCTTCCTGGTCTGGAATTGGTGAGCAATAAACAGGTAGCCTCTGTCTTCTGTGTCGCAAAGAGGTCTATTGTCGGTTCTCCACATAGTTCCCAAAGCCTGTTGCATACCTCATGATGCAGGGTCCACTCCGTCGTGAGAACCTGTCTTTCTCTGCTGAGGAGGTCCGCCCTGACGTTCTTCTCTCCTTCTATGAAGCGAGTTAGAAGCGTAATGTTCCTCTCTTTCACCCACAATAAGAGATCCTTTGCTGCCTCGTAAAGGGAGTCCGAACGAGTGCCTCCCTGTTTCTTTATGTAGGCCAACGCCGTGGTGTTGTCCGCGTTGACCTGAAACTACCTTGTCTTGACTTCCATCCTGGAAGTGCAGAAGGGCTAGATGAATGGCCGTCAGCTCCTTCATATTGATATGCCATTCTTTTTGATGATCTTGCCATAGACCAGAGATCTCGTCCTTCCCTAGTGTTGCACCCCATCCCACTCCGATGCGTCTGAATACAACACTAGATCGGGGTTCTTCTGTTGAAGTTCGAGGCCCTCTTGAAGTTTTTTGGGATCGTCCCACCAACTCAAATGATCCTTGATTCCCCGGGGAATCGGAATCCATGTCTCGAGGTCTTGGTCTCTCGTCCAGTAACTTACTAGATGAAACTGAAGTGGACGAAGGTGTAGTCTTCCCAGGGAGACGAATTGCTCGATCGAGGAAAGGGTCCCCAGCAGACTCCTCCACTCCATCGCCGAGCAGGTCCATCTCCCTAGGAAGAGCTTCACCTTTCTTAAGCAGTCTAGAATGCGATTCGGGGCTGGGAAAGCCCGAAAAACCACTGACTAAATCCTCATCCCCAGGTAGATGATGTCTTGTGAAGGAGTCAGTTGTGATTTGTCTAGTTTTACTAACAGCCCCAACTGTTGTGTAAACGTCATAGTTATTTGTAGGTCCTCAAGACACTTCACTTGCGACTTGGCTCTGATTATCCATTTGTCCAGGTACATCGAAATCCGTACCCCTTCCAGATGTAACCACCGGGATACGTTCGACACCACTCGAGTGAAAACGTAAGGAGCCGTGTTTCGTCCAAAACAAAGTGCTAATGAACTGACTACCCGTTTTGACCGATGAACAAATCTCAGGTATTTCTGTAATCGGGGTGGATTGGGACGTGGAATAAGCGTCCTGCAGGTCTATAGACACCATCCAGTCCCCCTGTCTGGTGCCTGCTAGGACTGACGCTGCTGTCTCCATAGCAAACTAGACTTTGCTTACAAATTTGTTCAGAGGACTTACGTCCAGCACGGGTCTCCACCCCCTCCGAGTTCTTTGGTACCAGAAATAGCCTGTTGTAAAATCCCTCCAAAGAGGTGTTCTCTACTATTTCTATCGCCGTTTTTCGACAGCAATCTGATCGGACTTCGCTCCTGCAGAGCTGTTGCTTTGTTTCCTGAATAAGTGGTGGGTGTCAACTCTAACGGTTCTGGACGAAAGAGGGGGCTTCCTTAGGTTAGGAAGGGGATCTTGTATCCTTCCTTGAGCACCTCGATTGTCCCATTCGTCCGCTCCCCTTAGTTTCCACTCTTGCCAGTATTGGGAAAGCCTGGCTCCCACTCGTGTCTGGAGGCTGACAAAATCATTTCCAGGGTTTAGGTTGCAGCTTAGGGGTTTTCCTGGGTTGTCCTCCTGCAGCCATCTTCTGGGTTCCTCTCGCAAAGCCTTCCCACGAAAGGGCTTTGGACGCGTGGGAGGAGTCTCCTTCTCCTTCCTGGCTAAAAAGTTAGCCGGAAGTACCTTCCTAGCAGTCCTGGTGATCAAGTCTTGCGTTGCTTTGTTGCGCAAGAGCAGCCGACAAGGTCCTTTACCAGCTCTGAAGGGAATAGCTGTTTCGTTTAACAGAGCATATAAAAGCTCTGACTTCTGCGCTAAAGAAATCCTCCGACGAAAGAAAGGAACAAAACATAGCCCTCTTCTTAAGAATGCCATCCCTTACCGCCTTATCGAGACAGGCAATCAAATGCATCAGTGTCTCGTTCTTGTCGTCCGGACACATCAGCGAGAGGCTCCAAGAGTCCAATCCATTAAGCTAAAAGACTTCAATGGTTCTGAAAATGCCTTTCAGCAAGTGGTTCTATTTTCTGACCCGGACCACATAACCTTAGCCTTGGACATGGCAGTCCTACGCGATGTGTCTACAAGCCTGGAAAAAAGTCACCTTGGGAGGAAGCAGGAACTCCCAATCCGAGAGCTTCCCCAGTCTCATACCACACGCTCGATCGAGAGGCCAATCTCGTTGGGGGGTAAGGAAAAGGTAGTCCTACCCTGGTTCCTTCTTCTTGACAATCAATCGTTCAGCGTAGACAAAGCTTTCTTGGCCGATCTGGCCAAAACCGTCTTCCTGAAGGAGGAAGACTTCTGAGGTTCTACCCTTTTAAAAATTGCGAGGGTGGGGGGACTTTGAGGAACTGCTTACTGGAAGTCTGCAGGATACAAGTCTGCCAGACCGCAAGTAACCTTTGAGATCCGCTTCGTGCAGATTTTCTTGAGCTCATAGTCCGAGATCTTCTTCTAGCGGATTGAGCATTGTCTGAAGTCGAACGAGTGGGAGAATCACATCCGTCGTCCTGTCTGTCTGCGTCCTGACTGCGTCCAGCTGCCTGTGACGGAGCGTCAAGCTCCTTGACGCTTTCGTTATGCGTCCAGTTTGCTGCGAGGGGAGCGTCTACCCCACTGCAGCTTGCAGCGAGTCCACGTCACGCTGACCGTAAGCGTCTCCCCGAGCCGATTCCGATCGTATCCTCTTGACTGGTGGCCCGTTAACGTCCTTGGGTTCTTCTTGTGCATACTCTCCTTTCAATCCTTGTGACTTGAAGGGGTCAAACAGGGGACGAAATGGACTGTTGAAGTCCCGACAAAAAAACGCTGCTTTCCGGCGCCTTCTCTTGTGTTGGGGAATGACTGAAGGCGGCACTGCCCGTCCATCTACCGCTTCGGAGACACTAGTAGTGGTCTTTTGTCGACGGAGGTGGAGACGCTCTTTGAGACACCTCCAGTCTCCCAGGGGGCGGGGGAGAAGCATGCACCGATGTAAAGCAAACTTCTCCTTCTTCGAAGAGCGTGCGTCATGCGTCTCTGTTTCGGAGCAGATGCGTCGTCCTCCTCCGATAAGAACTTCTCCGGCGAGCTCCAATTACTGCACGACGGTTGTTGTAACGCTACGGGGGACTTGCGTCTCTTGAGGGGTCTTGACTGTAGGGGTTGACGCCAACCGCGTCGAGGTCTTGCGTCATCAGACAAAGACACAAGCACCGAAAGTCTCTCTTCGTCCGAAACTTCCTTACCTCCTGCCAAAGGGGACGGCCGCCTGTTAGACATCTTGCCTCTTATATTGGCAGGAGAGCAAGGATCCGAACACTTCCTCATCTCACCTTTCCTGTGGCGAGGCAGAGCGTCCTGGGATGCGTCAACAGGATTACTCGAGGGGACGCCCGTCCGCTGTTTAACGTCTCTCACCTCCCTTAGCCGGTCGACGTTCCTTCTCCCAGGGGTTGGGGAGCATGGAAAGGAAGGTTCCAGGTCCAGGGCTAGGAGCATAACAGACATGAACGGACGCACCCTCCACTGCACTATCACTATCACCGAATTTGCGTTGCAAACCCCGCACTGCACCCCACATCACTTCCTTATCCGAAGTAAGGGATTTCACTTGTACCCCTAAGGCAGAAATCGCGGCCATAATATCCTTCATGGTTGGTTCACTTACCTCCAACTCCGTAGGAGGATCTGGTACTACACTACCTTAGGATCAAGATTAGGAATATTAGATTTAGATACGTTAGAAGGGGGCAGATTATCAGAAGATCTAGAAGAAAGAACACTAGAAGATCTAGCTCTCCTAATTCTGTCTCTTTCTAAATGTCTCACATATCTATCATAGTCTCTCCATTCTCTCTCCGACAGACTCTCACATTCATTGCATCTATCTTCAACAGTACAAACGTGTCCTCTGCAATGCTTACAAATTGAGTGGGGATCAAGAGCGGCTTTAGGAAGCCGGGTCTTGCACCCCTTCACACACATTCTCACAACAGAGTCAGCCATCTTCAGAAAACCAAAATCAGAGAAAAAAATTCAAGTCGGAAAACAACAAAGTCTATCTAAGAACAAAGAAAAGCCAAGAAGAGTCCAAAATCAGCGAAAGCCATCAACGAAGAAAAAAAAAAAACAAGAAAAAAATGGGTACTTCACCAATTGTAGCAAACCCAAACAAAGAAGAGCGAATTTCCAAACGTGCTGCACCGAGCGACGGCAGGGAATTTCTGAGGACAAATGGGAATGGTTCCAGGTACCTGGATAGAGGGAGTACAGGTATGATCACCTGGCCGTCTATCGGTGATAGACGCGAATTTTGAATTTCTCCGTAAGTGCGCGCGACGAATCGGCTGGGATTTAAGCTATATATATATATGTAACTACCAGGGAAGTTAGATATTTAAATATATATATATATATATATATATATATATATATATATATATATATATATATATATATATATATATATATATATATATATATATATATATATATATATATATATATATATATATATATATATATCATATATATATATATATATTATATATATATATATATATATATATATATATATATATATATATATATATATATATATATATATATATATATATATATATACATAATGTATGGGACTCTAGGGTTTTTGAACCCAGGAACATATTCCTCAGGTTCAAAAGCCCCTCACCATGCCAAGGTGGTCCCAATTTGAGGGGCAATGAGAGCAAGCTTTGTTCATTACAGGTCCAATAAATTTTAGAAAAATTGGAAAATTCCAAAAAATTAAACCAAATACACACACACACACACACACATATATATATATATATATGTGTGTGTGTGTGTGTAATATGTATATTGTATGTATGTATGTATGTTGCTATATATATATAATAAAAATATATAATATATATATATATATATATATATATATATAGTATATATATATATATATATAAGTATACATATTATACATATATATATATAATAATATAATATAATAGTATAATTAGTATATTATATAAATATGGGACTCTAGGGTTTGAACCAAGGAACAAATTCCTCGGGTTCAAGAGCCCCTCACCACATCCAGGTAGTCCCAATTTGAGGGGGCAATGAGGCCAAGCCTTGTTCATTAAAGAATGTCATGTCTTAAAAATAGGTTCCCACAGTGTAGAGAATATTTTTTCTTCTTTTGACTTCAAGGTCTACATATGGCAATTATCTGGAAACTCTTATCATAGGTCTCCAGCTATCGGAGATCTGGTTTTATGGCATTCGTCTAGTGCCATAAAATTGGCAATTTATGGCACCATAATGATGCTTATGGCACCAATAACTGGGGACTGCCTGTAATTACCTATGAACAATTGCTAACCACTGCACCATATTTCTAAAATCTGGTTACCCTTGATTTACAACATAGTTAAGGACCAAGAACCATGTTGTGTATTACTTTCTATTGTCATATATCAAAGTGCAGTGTTACAATTCCACACAAGTACAATGTATATAGTTAAGCATACCACATAGAGCACTGCACATGTTTAATCCAAGCCTGCATAGAGTATTTTAAAACTACCCTTCATAAAAAAAAGAAACTTGTCATATATGTGAGCTTTTTTAAAAAGCTGGATTTTTTAAAAACTTATCCAAAGTTATTTGAAATAATTTAGTAATTCATCCTTAATATATCCAAGAAAGATTTCAATACAGCAGGGGTTCTGTTCCGACAGCTTGATGATAAGCAAAAACAGCCAATAACCGAAAATTGGCGATTCACGGTGCTTTATGGTGCTGATAATCTGTTAATGGCACCTGGGTTTCTGCACTAGACAAGTGCCATAAAACCAGATCGCTGATAATCAGGGACTGCCCGTGCTCCTGTCATTCAGGATATGTATCTGCCTATGTGGCACTAAATACAGGCAGTCCCCTATTTACGACATGGTTCCATTTTTGAGACGCGTCGTAAGCCGAAAATTTGTCAAAAATCATCAAAAATCCTAAGAAAACCTTACTTAGAATACTTTGGGTGTCAATTGAAAACTATGTTAACTGCATTTTTATAGTGCTTTTCATCAAAATACCTTAAAATATTGTTTAATGCATACACTCTTGTAAGGTTTGATATTTTAAAGACCAATTACATGGCCTAAAATTTTGGGACTGAACATTACATGTGGTATAGGCTAATTTTAGAAATCTGCAAGAGTTTGGCACTAGGCTAAGCCTAAGATTTGGGTTTCCTGACAACAGACAATAAATACAAATGTTGTTTTACTTATTTGAGAAACTTTTTTTTTTTTTTTTCTATATTGAAAAAGTGCAAACTTTAGGGACTAGGGTAAGGCCGCCACATTCTTTGGATTTCATGACACTAAATCAACAAAGCAGCATTTGTTTCCACATAAGTCGACAAACTTCTGTTTTTGTATAATAACAATGACAATAAATATATACGTATGTTGTTTTACTTATCTGAGAATCTATTATTATCATGTTGTCTTTAATTTATGGCTGTTCTAGGCTATAATAAGTGCAACGTACCTTCATTTCCCGAATGTAAACAAAGCGTCTACTGGCTGCCGCCATTTGTATTTCGTCAGCTGATAACTTCTTCATTCAGATTCATGATTCACAAAGAATCGTATTTTTTTATTCTATTGGTAAAAGGATGCTGTAAATTGAAAAACTTATTCATGCAATACATTTAATTAAAAAAACATTTGTGAATTAAATATCATAAAATATAAAATTAATCAAAGACTGCTACCATCGAAGCCAGCAAATATTTTCTAGAATTCTTCTTCTGTTTAATATCATTATGTTTCATTATAGCTGTCGGTAACTCAGTATCTCCATTAGGTAAGAATAAAGAATTGAATGGTTATTATACTGTTTGGTAGTTTCAGTAGTTGAAGAGAGATAATGAAAATTTATGATTACTATACTGTGTGCTAGGTAAAAGTGGTTACTTGGCGATCGTTCGCTACTCGAAGTGTTGAATGTAAACAAAAGGTGGAAGCTTTTTTTTCCGGTTGTTATAGTTAATGGTTAATCAACAAACATTTGAAATGAGTACATACTGATTATTTATACATTTTATTGGCATATTCAAAGCTTTTAGCTTCTTAGGTTTAGATGTCAGAATCATAGACTAGGCTACAGTAGCAACTGCTAACATAGGCTTGGCTTATTACTAGAATCAAAATGCAACATTATAAGGGATATACGCTAAAGTCATAACATATGCAGTAAAAATAGGGCTGAACATTACATGCAGTTGAATATTTCTCAATTATGTACAGTATTTTGCCTTTTTGGAGTCATATTTCTTCTGTTGGATCGGCGTTGTAACCCTAGAACGTGTTGTAAGCCTGGAAATAATTTCTGATGAATATAATTGAAAGGCGTCGCAAACTCGGAATGCCATGAGCCGCAGCCGTCGTAAGCCGCGGACTGCCTGTATATATATAAAAAAAACTGCTCTCACAATATAGGTTAAGTATATCTTAGTTTTATCAGACCACTGAGCAGATTACAACTACTATCCGACTTACAACCTGCTCGACATACGACCTCTCGTACTTACAACCTTACTTCAGACAGTTGACCATTGAGTTACTTGGCACTGCGCCATCTCATGAGAACTCTCATCACTCAGGCAGCATCAGTTTGAGTTACCCTGCCCTATCTGCAGCATCATTTGGTATTAACTGTACTGTAGACTGAATTACAAACCAATTTACGTAAGAATCGACTTCTGACATGCATGCAAGAACCTAACCCCATTGTAACTCAATGCCTGATTGTACGTAATATATACTATTATATAAATGATTAAAATGTATTAGTAGAAGTACATTATGGTAAAAAGATTGAAATAATGATTGTACATTACATTACAGTACTAAGTAGGCACTTTTATATAGCAAAGGTTTGATATTATACCCTACCCAGTATGTTGGCCACTTTCTAAGGTTCAACTTACATCCATTCTCACTTACAACCAGTGGGTCTAACAGCTCTCCTAGGGCTGGCCCGAAGGATTAGATATTTTAAGTGGCTAGGAACCTATTGGTCACCTAGCAAAGGGACCTACAGTTTGTTGTGGGATGCGAACCACATTAAATCGAGAAATGAATTTCTATCACCAGAAATAAATTCCTCTGATACCTCACTAGCCAAGCCGAAAATTGAACTTTGGACCACTGGATTGGTAGCCAAGTGTGAAAACCACTCGTCCAACAAGGAACTATTCAGAATATAAAAAAAACAAATATTCATAGTGGTTAGCTTTTAACCCTTAAACGCCGAAGCGGTAAAAAAAAATGTCTCCCGTGTGCCGGAGGTGTTTCAGAGTGAGTGCGGAAGCGGAAAAAATATTTTTTTCAAAAAATCACAGCGCACTTAGTTTTCAAGATTAAGAGTTCATTTTTGGCTCCTTTTTTTGTCATTGGCTGAAGTTTAGTATGCAACCATCAGAAATGAAAAAATTATCATTATCATATATAAATAATGCGATATATGATAGCGCAAAAACAAAATTTCATATATAATTGTATTCAAATCGCGCTGTTTGCAAAACGGTTAAAGGTAACGTGTTACTTCTTTTTTCGTTGTAATGTACACTAAATTGCAATCATTTTGGTATATAACACATCGTAAAACAATAAAAGCAACACAGAGAAAATATTATCACAAAATAATGCATGAATTTGTAACGCACGGACGTAAACAGATATTTTTTTCAAAAATTCACCATAAATCTAACTATTGTCCTAGAGACTTCCAATTTCTTTCAAAATGAAGACAAATAATTGCATATTACTATACTGTAAGAATATTAGCTTACAAATGCAGTTTTCGACCATATCTGACTAGGTAAAGTTGACCGAATGTCGAATTTTTTATATATATTTTTTTTTATATGCAATTATTTCGGAAATAAGAAAAGCTATAACCTTCAAATATTTTTCGTTTTATTCTACATGAAATTGCGCACATTTTCATATATAAAACTCTATGAAATGCCTAATATGAAATGGAGCAAATATTCCGAGAATGGAACGTACGCATTTCGGAGATTTGTGGCGGAGAATCCGCGTGCAGAGGGAAGGAAAGATTTTTTTTTAAATTCACCATAAATCTAAATATTGTGCTAGAGACTTCAAATTTGTTTCAAGATGAAGATAAATGACTGAATATTACTAGACTGTAAGAGTTTTAGCTTAAAATTGCGTTTTTCGACCATTTCGGTAGAGTCAAAGTTGACCGAACGTGGTTTTTTTTCTATTTATCGTGATTTATATGCAAATATTTCGAAAATGAGAAACGCTACAACCTTCAATTATTTTTTGTTGTATTCTACATGAAATTGCGCACATTTTCATATATAAAACTTTATGTAACGGCTAATTTAAAATGGTGCAAACATTACCACAATCGCGTATGATTTTTTCGGAGGAGTTACGCGCGGACGTAAAGAAAATGTTATTTTTTTCATAAATTCACCATAAATCGAAATATTGTGCTAGAGACTTCCAATTTGTTGCAAACTGAAGTTAAATGCTTGAATATTACTAGAATATAAGCGGTTTAGCTTACAATTGCGTTTTTTGACCATTTCGGTAGAGTCAAAGTTGACCGAAGGTTGAAAATTTGTCACTTATCATTTTTAATATGAAAATATTTCAAAATTGATAAAAGCTACAACCATGGGTTGTTTTTAGTTGTATTGTGCATAAAATTTCGCACATTTTCATATATAAAACTTTATGTAACGGCTAATTTAAAATGGTGCAAACATTACCACAATCGCATGTACGATTTTTTCGGAAGTTACCGCGCGGACGTAAGGTAAAAGTTTTTTCATAAATTCACCATAAATCGAAATATTGTGCTAGAGAATTCCAATTAGTTGCAAAATTAAGTTAAATGATTGAATATTACTAAAATATTAGAGTTTTAGGTTACAATTGCGTTTTTCGACCATTTCGATAGAGTCAAAGTTGACCAAAGGTTGAAATTTTGGCACTTATCGTTATTTATATATGAAAATATCTCAAAACTGATAAAAGCTACAATCATGAGTATTTTTTTGTTGTATTTTTCATAAAAATGCGCACATTTTCATATATAATACTCCATGTAACGGCTAATTTAAAATGGTACAAAAATTATGTCAAAGTGACTAAATAATTTCCGAGATGTGTCACAGATACTTTTAGTGCGGCAAGAAAGAAATTCGTGCTTGCGCGCCGTGCGTAACCGATTGTAAACAAACCCAACACCTTGATTCCGTGAACTCCCAGCATCCCCCACCCCCAAGCGGCGTGATTCAAGTGTTTTTGGCTGGTAGGCCTAAAAGTATTTTTCCGCGAATTTTTAAAAAAACTTTTGTATGTTGACGTAAAATACGTCCAGTCGGCACCCGAGAGACAAAAAATGTCAACGTAAAATACGTCCAGTCTGCGTTTAAGGGTTAAGCAGCTTTTTATACACAAACACTAGGAAATATGACAATTTGTCCAAAATTGCATTTTTCCTAACTATACAAACCTGAGGTCCTTTTACAATAGGAAGGTACTAGCGGCAGCTGGATAGGTCGTAAGCTTTCGAACAAGGGGTTCGGTAGTTAACTGCTTGTCCGACAGGCACGCGCGCGCGACTGGGAGGTAAACAAATCACTTTTGCTTTTGGCCCAAGCAAAAACTGCAGAGTGAGGGGTGGCATGAGGTGGGACTATGTGTAAAAGGACCTCAGGTTTGTATAGTTAGGAAAAATGCAATTTTGGACAAATTGTCATTTGTTCCGACACGGCATACAAACCTTCGGTCCTTTTACAATAGGAAGACTCACTTCTTGGTGGGAGGAATCTGAGTCTTTTGTGAACAGACTGGTGTTCGCCCAACCTTGGAATGCCTCCCTGGTCGTAAGAGCGAGGGAGGGATCCAAGCCTCTGTCCGATTGATCGGGGTGTGCACCGCAGGATCAATGGTCAGACCTCTGGACCAAGTACTAAGAGAGAGGCAAGCGTATCTCTTCGTACCAGCAAACAAGAACAAGTTCCTATTTGCAAGAGGCAAACATAAAGTTATGGTTTGTCTCTTGTTGGCATCCACTTCCCCCCCCCATGTAGGAGGAAGTGGGTGGATATTCGCCCATCCCTAGTGAAAGGGATAGGATGGGGCTCTGTCGAGTAGCTCACCGGCATCTCGTCCTTATCCAGCAAGGTGATGACCGTATCCCTCTACCCACAGGTAGAGGGGGAGAAAAAGATAGGAAGAGAAGCCAGTCACTCTCTCATTCACTTATCTATTCTTACAGTCACACCAGGACTCGATGCTGTTCAGCCTGCCCTAGGTCTGGGGTTAGCTACACAACGTGTGAGCAGCCACCACGGGGTCCCAAGGAAAACGATCCAAGGACCTGTGGGCAATATCCAAAAGGTAGAAGGAGGTGCCAGTGGTCTGGTTGTACCAGACTCCTGCCTTCAGTACCTGCGCCACGGAGAAGTTCTTGTGTAACTCGAGGGAGTGTACTTCTAGGTCATCTTGGTGCTGACGAAGAGTCTTCAACACTCAGCCTGGGATGTCGAGTTTCTTCAGAAAAGCGCGGTCGCGCTTTCACAGGACAAAGCAGCATCTCCTTCGCATCGAAGGCGGTGAAGTCCATTAGGGAGGGGATTGTGAAGGACTCTAACCGATCGTCAGGAACCGAAGGGTTCTGAGTCTTCGCTACGAAGTCGGTACGAAATCGAGCGTCACGAATCCCCATCCCCTGGATGCTTGACTTCGCAGGAAAAGTCATGCAATTACCTCAGAGGAAAAGAAGGGAATGGTCGTATGACCTATCCCTCTTCTCGACTTCGGTGATGTCCTGTACCCATACTGGTCTATCCGTCTGCAGCGAAGTGTCTCACATTCTCCTATCCCCAAGCAGTGAAGTTCTTCTCGGTAGTGGATAGGACACCGACACTCAATGGTGGGTGTCGATGGTATGGGTACTGTGACAAGCCGTTAGGACGAAGAAAAGACTGTTATGGAACAACCGAACTAAGTCCACAGCGAAGTTCGTAACTGACTTGGGCGCTATGACAGCTGCCGACCAACTGCGTTCGGTAGGAGGAAAGTTGTCCAAGCACCCGAGCAAGTCACGTGACCTTCGCCTTAAAAGGGTTATGCCAAGAGACTAAAGAAATAATTTGTTCGTCATCGATGCCAGAAGAGGCGAGGGTTGATGATTCTCTTAAGGCATGTGCCCAACAGGCGAAAGTCAATTGCCTTCTAGAGACCGAGGTCCCTGATGGCAAGATATCTCATAGTATAGTTGATTCTCAGCTAAGGAGAAACAACACTATGTGTCGTTGAAGACGAAGGTGTACAGAAAAAGCAACCTACGTCTTCACAGCTGAACCGAGAGAAGGATTCTCAAGATTCTGAACCTGTGTTACAAAGACTGAGAACGCTAACCGCTATTCATTGCTGTCTGGTGAGGATCGTAGTTGCAATAAAAGCGGAGCGCTTTTCAGTAATGAAGAGACAGGGAAATACTGCCTGAAGAACTGCTTCTCATGGGCTGAACATTTGGAAGTAGAGCTGTCAGGTCGGAGAGTAGGCGATGTCTTCTGACACATCTGTTAATTCGGGGCGAGCAATGAATAATTGTTCACACCTATGAATACGAGATATTTTGAAGACAAACTCAGATGTCTGGAAAAATCATTCGCATTATCGCGGTGCGATGCAGCGGGAGACTAGTACAGACTTCTGTTACCGTGCGGTAAACAGAAAGATGAAAGAGTCCAAGAGATATCTCTGTTGAAAATTCTCGCAATGTCGAAGGCGATGAAATCGAGCGTCACAGCAGTAGATGGTCCTTCATTATTGCGAGAATCCCCGTTAATCAGAGACCTAAGTCCATGATTGTTGGGCAGAGATACGGTTCGTAGTCAATCAAACCAGGGGAGAGAGAGACGTAACCGACCGTGCATCTCCGAGACCTAGCTGATACTGAGCTGCTATCAGGCAGTTCAATTACGCAAGCAGCTCTCGGCGACTCTTCATCCTGAGTTGCCAGGTAATCCATTATTCCACGAAGGAATGCGTTCGGCTAGAACCATCGAGCATAAAGAATACGCTCGAGCAATTATATTTAAACGAAACGGATTTCGGTAAATACAAAAGCTGATTTGGTGTTGTCATGACAATACCAAGTATCTAAAATCGAAACTGATAACTGCTGGGAGGTTGCAGGCAACCCCGAGTTGCAGTTCAATAAGATACAATTCGTCTCGGTCACAAACCGTAGAGTAACTACGGTATGCGCCTACCCCCCGGACAATTCAACTGTTAAAAGAATCATGCGCTGAGGGTAATATACGTAGTATATTTGTAGGTTCTGTACCACGACCTCCATCCTAAATTCTTTTCCTCTCGAGGAATGAGAATAAGGATTGGAGATCGACCGACCTTCGTTCTGCTAGTCAAGAGAGTGAAGGAGAAGTCTTTCCCAAGGAAAAGCGTTCAATGGTGAACAGAATACCGAAGACGATAGTTCAAGCCAAACTGGAAGTCCCGTCCGTTCTTCTCTATTCCAGGTTAATCGCCTACTGTGAGATACTCTTCTTTCAGCAGCAGTCTTCTTCCAAATGCTAGAAATTACAGGAATTCGAGCATAAGCGAGGTTCCCGATTATCGTATAACAATTATCGGGGATTCTCGCTCACTTTGGACCGTGGTCTCGCCTAAGTGTTTGGAATCGTAAAAACTCGAACACTCTGAGGTGCACTAGAAATTCCGTAGAATTCTAAGCACTCTGCGGAAACCCCCCACCGAATTCGTCAAACGATATCGGCTGGTGGTCCTCTCGATTCCCGTAGGAATCGAGAAAGGGGCAGGATCCCTCCTCAACGACCGGGGCTTACGTCAGGTAGGACCCGAAGGTCCCCCCGGTAGCGCAGCCCCTAACGTGGGGATCTTACAGAGAAATCTCTGTAGGATCCCTCCCCTTTCCCTCGTAGCCGTAAGGTAGAGAGGGAATGGGGGAGGAATTGGATACTGGCTCGCCTTCCCAGCGGAACTAGCAGTTGGAGAAGAAAAAGGAGCAGCCATCGCCTTACGGCGATGGCCTCTCAGAGCCTGGGAAAAAAAGTATCGTCAGGAGAAAACGTTTTCCCGAGGAGGGTTACGAACTCATACTGTAGGTAAGGGTCTGCCGCCACTGTGAACGTCGTCTGGGTGGGGCTGATCGACACCTGACAGAGAGAGCCGATACCGTCCTCCGACTCATTCCAGTGCTCGTCGAGGTCGAAACCTCTCAGGAGGACCGAAGGGGTATTCAAAATACGGTGTCCGAAGACACGTAAAACGCTCTGTCGCAGTAGAGGAGGTGAAGTAGCTTGTTCGACCGGCCACAACTGAGGGAGCCTTCTTGTCCGGAGACGAGAGACTACCTGGTTCAACACAGTCGGCAAGCTCCGATCGCGGCAGACCCACCGTCGATTTGGGTTCCCTCTCGGGCCCCAAAACGACTCGAGCCGAGACGTGGCTCTGCTGGTGGGAGCGGCGATCCTTCCCCGAGGTCGTTGTGCTGACGAATCAGCGCCATAACCTCGGCAAAGTTCCTCTGGATCTCGGAAGTCACAGCATCTTGCAGAGTAGGACCGTTAAGCCCTTCAAACAAGAGCATATTCCGAGAACCTTCCTCCTAAGAAGGGGGAACAGCGACAGCCCTCTCGGTCTTCTCCATCCACTTGCGCATACGTCCTGGCGGTCCAAGAACCGTGCCTGGCACGTAGGGCGTCGTGGTGGGATCATGAGGGGCGCACCCCTCACGATCACTCCTCAATACCTCGCTCCTCCCGGTGTAACCCGAGGAGGTTGAAAGTACGGGAGAGGCAGACCTGACGCTCCCTCCTCGCTCGCTGGCAGAACCAGCAGGCTTGGAGGGCTGCAGGCGATCATCAACCCGCGGTGGCGATCGAGCTGCAGGCCTGGTCAAACCGTCTCGCTGTGGAGAACGGCTGGACTGAGCACAGCGGCCCCGATCTCGAGTGTCAGAAGAGCTGGTGCTGGTTGCCGTACCCGATCGCTCTCTGTGAGAGCGACGGTCAGGCGACCTGCAGGCTCCACTGTCACAGTGAGACCGGTGCTTGTCCTCACGGCACGTCACGTCGCTGGTTCCAGCCGTGGCTGGCACCGGCGAACGGGAGGACCTCTTCCCAGCCTCAGCCCGTGACCAGGATCGTGGACCGTCACGTACGGCCCGTTGTAGTCCAGCTGGTCGCCGCGAGAGCGAGAGCTGGTCTGGTGAGAGTCGCGTGAGGCGGCTGTCACCAGTCTTCCGCCCCGTGCCGTGAACCTGACGCTGAGCGGGCTCAGAGGTCTGGTTCCTGGCTGCACGGTCGCTGGGAGGCGACCGTACACTCAGTACCTCCCGCGAACGAGAGGCCGAGACGGACCCTGATGCAGTGGCAGAACCACTGACACCAGGCGAAGAAGTACCGGTGTTAGCCGGTACCCCTCTGGTCCCCGTAGTCTTCTTCCTTGCGGAAGAAGAGACGGGCCCCGCTCCCGAAGGAGCAGGAGGACCAGCGGAAGGAACCCTCCCGTCCCACCGAGGTGAGACGGGTCCCGAGAAGCTCCCGAGGGAGACTTCTTAGGAGGGAGGAGGCAACCTTCTTCTTCCTCGGCTGTGAAGCCTTAGAAGTTGAAGGGGAAGAGGCGGCCAGCCGAACGACGATGAAGAAGATGAAGACGACGACGACGACGACGACACGCCTCCTTCCCCTCTTCTTCGTCAGCTTCCTCAGGACAGACGTAAGATCTGCTATCCAGGGCGGAGCCGGGGGCTGCTGTAGCCGAAGCCACAGGGCCCGGACGCACCTGTACAGACAGACCAAAGTCTGGGGTAGTACCACCACGAACAGGGACGACGTCAGCAGGTATGGGCATCTCAGGAACAGCAGGCACAGCCAGCACAGCATCGGTAGGGACAGCCAGCGCAGCAACGGCAGGGACAGCCAGCGCAGCAACGGCAGGGACAGCCAGCGCAGCAACTGCTGGACAGTCAGCCCAGAATCGGCAGGTACGGCGGCAGGCAGCACCGGAAACACAGGAAGTGGAGCAGCAGCCAGCAACATCCTGGTACCGGCGGCAGGTCCAGGGGCGAGCTCTAGGGCAGCGGAAGTGTGGTCGCGGCAGCGCGGCAACCACGAGCGGCGGCAGCATGCCCCCCTCTCGGTACGGCGAACGGCACTTCACAGCGGCTGTAGGCAAGACTGTTACCACGTGAGGCGAGTACACCAGGTGAGGAGGGATGTCGTCACCTGGAGCGTGGTCACCACTCCATGGGTGACCGCAGTAGGCCCAAACATAGAACCGCAGCCCCTGGACACTAGCACGCCCTGCAAATGGAAGGACGCCCATACCTCACCAAGGTCCACCCTCGTGGCAGTAGCACCTGCGGAAATAACAGTAGTAGTGATTAGTGGGGGGGGGGGGGGAAGTCCCCTCGCGCGGGGGGGTGAGCCCCACACCGAACGAGTGGAAGACCCCGAATACAATTGTACATCGGGCACCGAGCGCCCTCCCCCGCGCTCGACGGATCGGGCGAGGAGAAGAACCCAGATAACCTCCCCCCCCCGAAGGGGAAGGGCCATCTGTGGGAGCTGAGCGGGGGGGGGGGGGGGGGGGGGGGGATTCTCTTCGTTCCCACCCCCGCACAACACCCAAGTACCCAACAATAATAATAAGAGCCCGAGAGCAATCGTGCCCTCGGCCCGAATGCAAGGGCATAAGGATCAATTCCCTGACTGAGCGGAACTTGAACCAAATAAATATTGATGCAATCAATAATAAAAGGAATAAAATGAAAAAGAATCTTGCATTACGACTCACTTCATAATGAATAAGGGCTCGGATCGAGCGCATTTGCGCCCTCGGTACCGAGCGCAAGGGTAAAAGGATCCATTCCCGATATGAACGGAAACCTTGATCCATAATGAATTGATGCAATCAAAATATATATGAAAATGAAAAAGAATACTGCGCTTGCGATTTCACTTCATACAAAATAAAAAGGGGAAGGATCAATTCCCGGGAAATAGCGGAAACATTGATCCAAGTAAATAATGCAATCTCAATAAAATATGAAAATGAAAAAGAACTGCACTTGCGATTTCACTTCATTCAATAAAAAGGGGAAAGGATCAATTTCCGGGTAAGAGCGGAAACTGATCCAAAATGTTATTGTTATTATACAATTAAGTTTGTTCATACTTACCTGGCAGATATATATATAGCTGTATTTTCTGACGTCCGACAGAAATTTCAAAACTCGCGGCACACGCAGTGGGCGGCCAGGTGGTAGTACCCATTCCCGCCGCTGGGAGGCGGATATCAGGAACCATTCCCATTTTCTATTCATATTTTTTATTAATGCCTCTGTCTCCTGAGGGGAGGAGGGCGGGCACTTTAATTATATATCTGCCAGGTAAGTATTGAACAAACTTAATTGTATAATAACAATAACATTTTGTTCATGCCACTTACCTGACAGATATATATATAGCTGAATCACACCTTCGGATGGTGGGAAGAGACAGAATAGGATTTTTTGGGAAACTTAAATTAAGTAGATGATATACATCTTGGTTCCTTACCTGTTTGCAAAGTAGACTATGTGATTACTGTCACGTAAGGCTGCTTTTGCTTAATCACAGAGTTGCCAGCCAGGTGGAGACCTGTAGTGCTGGTGCGCTCTGGATGATCTGTCAACGGGTGCGAGACCTCAGCGTGACAAGATCATCGAGGCCATACAAATGAGGGCAACGAAGCAACTGACCACCACCTGACCAACTATACACAAAAACCCCTTAAAACTAACTAAAGGATGGGAGATCTTCACATAAGACTCACCACAACCTAAAAACACAACAACCTAACTTAAACCTAACTAAGGAATAGGGAAAGAGCTACTTCCGGACCCCAATACTGTGTCCGCAGAAACGTATGGCCCAGTGCATTACAATCGTCATAGATCGTTCTCACATCCCTTAGGTAATGTGAGGCGAAGACGGAGTTGCTCCTCCAAAAGGTGCAATCAAGGATGTCCTTGATTGACATGTTCTTTTGGAAGGCAAGAGAGGTAGCGGGGACGGCTCGTTACTTCGTGCGCTTTTTACTCGGAAGAGGCTCAAATCAGTCTTCTGGAAAGATGAATGAGCCTCCCGAATGGTGTCCCTTAGAAAGAAAGCCACAGCATTCTTCGATAAAGGTAACTCTGGCCTCTTCACAGAGCACCAGAGGTTACCTGAGGGACCTCTTACCTCTTTAGTTCTATGCACGTAGAACTTGAGAGCCCTTACCGGGCAAAGGACTCTCTCTGGTTCTTGGCCCACCAGACTTGACATACCCTTGATCTCGAAAGTCTTCGGCCAAGGGTTCGAAGGATTTTCATTCTTCGCCAAGAAAGATGGGTTCGAACGAGCAGACAGCATTGTCCCCTTTGAATCCCATTAACTTGCTAAACGCTTGAATTTCACTAACTCTCTTAGCCGTCACCAGAGAAGTTAGGAAAAGAGCCTTCCTTGTCAGGTTTCGAAGAGACGCTGGTCTGAAGCGGGTTATTCGAAAGTGCTCGACATAAGGAATTTCAGGACTACATCCAGATTCCATGATGGAGGTCTCATTTGAGGAACCTTCGAGGTCTCGAAAGACTTCAAAAGGTCATGAATATCCTTGTTGTCAGACAGGTCTAGGCCTCTGTGCCTAAAAACCGCTGACAACATGCTTTTATATCCCTTGATGGTAGGGACCGCTAATTTCTGCACATTTCTGAGAAATAGCAGAAAATCAGCTATCTGGTTCACAGAGGTCGAGGAAGAGGAAACTCCCTCCTTTTTACACCATGCCCTGAAGGAAGCCCACTTCGATTGGTAAACAGCTCTTGTGGAAGCACGTCTCGCATGTGCGATTGCTCTCGCAGCTGCTTTCGAAAAACCTCTCGCTCTGGCCAACTTTTCGATAGTCTGAACGCAGTCAGACTCAGAGCGGAGAGGTTTTGGTGAAAACCTTTCGAAGTGAGGCTGTTTGAGTAGATCTTTCCTCCAGGGCAATGTCCTTGGAAAGTCTACAAGGAAAGACATGACCTCTGTGAACCATTCTCTCGCTGGCCACATCGGAGCGATCAGGGTTAACCTTGTCCCTTCCGAGGCCGCAAACTTCCTCATGACTTCCCCCAGAATCTTGAATGGTGGGAAGGCGTATAGGTCTAGGCCCGTCCAATTCCAAAGCAAAGCGTCTACCACGATTGCTTCTGGATCCAGGACCGGGGAGCAGTAAAGAGGAAGTCTCTTGTTCCTTGACGTTGCGAATAAGTCGACCAGTGGACGTCCCCACAGCGTCCACAGGTCTTGACAAATGTCCTCGTGCAAGGTCCATTCCGTCGGAAGGACTTGGTCCCGACGACTGAGAAGGTCTGCCCTGACGTTTGCACTCCTGCAATGAATCTCGTCAGGATAGTCACCTTTTTCCTTTTTGCCCACAGCAGAATCTCTCTCGCTAGGGAGTACAACGTTCTGGAGTGTGTTCCTCCCTGGTTTTTTAAATAAGCGAGTGCTGTGGTATTGTCCGAGTTTATCTGAACAATCTTTGTTTTCTCCAAACTCTTCTCGAAGAACTGCAGGGACAGAAATACTGCTGCCAGTTCTTTGACATTTATATGCCAGTCTACCTGTTCCCCTCTCCAGGAGCCTGACACTTCCTTCCCCCCTAGTGTTGCTCCCCATCCTGTGATGGAAGCGTCTGAAAACAACACTAGGTCGGGGCTCAAAAGACTTAGGGACACGCCCTCTTGAAGCTTCTGAGGGTCCAACCACCATCTTAGGTGGTTCTTGATTGGAATCGATATTCTCAATATTGCATTGAGATCGTCTTTGGCCTTCCACTCGTCTGCCAAGAAAAATTGGAGAGGCCTGATGTGCAGTCTTCCCAAGGAAACAAACCTTTCTAGCGAGGAAATGGTCCCCAGCAGACTCATCCATTCCCTCGCCGAGCAAGTCTCTTTCCTTAGAAAGGCTGAGATCTTTTCTAAGCCTAGCCGCTGACATTCCTGGGACGGAAACGCTCGAAAAGCCACTGAATCCATCTGAATCCCCAGATACACGATGGACTGTGTTGGGGTCAGATGCGACTTTTCGAGGTTGACCAGAAGTCCCAGGGACTTTGCTAAGGCTAAAGTGAACTGCAAGTCCTTCAGACACTTCTCTCTCGACGACGCTCTGATCAGCCAGTCGTCGAGGTATAGGGAAACTCTTATTCCCGAAGAGTGTAGCCACCTCGCTACGTTCTTCATCACCACTGTGAACACCATCGGAGCCGTGGTCAGTCCGAAGCACATAGCTCTGAACTGCCATACTTTGTTGTCTAAGACAAACCTTAGATACTTTCTTGAAAGAGGGTGGATCGGGATGTGAAAGTACGCGTCCTGCAAGTCTAAGGATACCATCCAGTCGCCCGGTCTCAACGCTCCCAGACAGAATGAGGCGTCTCCATCGTGAATTTGATCTTTTCCACGAAAAGATTGAGCCTGCTTACATCTAGAACTGGACGCCAACCATGACAGACTGCTTTGGTACCAGGAAGATTCTGTTGTAAAAACCTGGAGACCCCAGGTCCGCGACTTGTTCCACCGCTCTTTTGTCGATCATCTGCTGAAGGAGATCGAACAAGACTTTCTTCTTTTCCCCTTGGTAGGATGGAGAAAGGTCTCTGGGAGTCGTAGAAAGAGGAGGAAGATCTAAAAAGGGGATCTTGTACCCCTGCTCCACGATCTTGAGGGACCAAGAGTCCGTGTCTCTCTCTCTCCACGCTCCCGCAAAATACTTCAGTCTGGCTCCGACTGGTGTCTGAAGGACATGCTTTTCACTTGGAAGGCTTTGGCTTAAAGGAAGCTCTTCCTCATGAAAACCCTCTCCCTCGAGGAGCTGCTCTAGACGGGGGGAGGGGGGCCCACGAAAGGGCTTTACTTTCTTCGGCGGACGAACTGCAGCCGAAGAGGTCGAAGGTACGGCTGACCGTCTTGTAGACTGGGCCAAAAGGTCCTGAGTTGCTTTCTCTTGTAAGCTGTTCGTCAGGTCCTTTACCAAAGTCTGGGGGAAGAGATGGTTCGAAAGAGGCGAAAACAACAAATCCGCTTTCTGAGCTGGCGTCACCGAACGAGCTGTGAAGTTGCACAGCAAAGCTCTCTTTTTTAATAAAGCTGTTCCAAAGTGAGATACGAGCTCCTCCGAACCATCCCTGATGGCTTTGTCCATACATGCTAACACGTTGGACAGCTCCCCCAGACTAAGAGATTCTGGGCTTCTCGCTTGCATATCCAGAACTCCCAAACACCAGTCAAGGAAGTTGAAGACTTCCAGCGTCCTGAGCAGACCCTTCAAATGATGGTCAGTCTCCGACGCGGTCCAAGTTACCTTGGCAGAGGGTAAAAGCGACCTCCTCTGCAAATCCACAAGGCTGGAGAAATCTCCCTGAGCCGAAGGGATACGAACTCCCACTTCGTCTTTGGTTCTATACCAAATGCCCCCTTTTCCACTAAGTCTAGTTGGAGGCAAGGCGAAGGTCGTCTTACCTTGGTCTCTCCTTCGTATCATCCAATCCTGGAGTTTTTTTAAAAGCACGTTTTGTTGATAGAGAAGTTTTCATCTCTACAAACTCCGGGGGGGGTTTTCCCAGTTTTAGATGAAGAAAACTGCGAAGGAGGAGACTTGGGAGCTGCGGGCTGAAATTTGTCTTCAAAAGAAGACCGCAAGAGTCGTACGAGGACTTTATAGTCCGAGATAGAAGGGGCTGTAGCAGGTTCCTCTTCAGCCGATTCAGCCGAACTACTTAGCTCTCCTTCTTCTCTAAACGGAAGAGGAGACCGTCTGTCAGGAGAAGGCGTCCTAATGGCGGGTCTTGGTTTGATCAAAGGACCCCTATCCTTGCTAGATGCAGCCTTATTTCGGCTGTCTTCCTTATGACGCTTACTACTCGTTGAAGGTAGAGCGTCCTGAGGAGGACGAGCGTCCTCAGCGCCTTCCGCAGCCGTCTCACCTGCTCGAGAAGCGTCCTTACATTTCTTCGCTGGCATACGTGCCTGTGCACGTAAACTAGCGTCTGGGGGTAAGACTTCTTGATCAGAATCCCCAAAAACGTCTTGAAAGGAGGTCTGAACGTCCTGGCGAGCTTCCTGCCAAGCGTCCTGTCTAGCGTCCTGGTGAGCGTCCTGTCTAGCGTCCTTGCGAGCGTCCTGACGAACGTCCTGCCAAGCGTCCTGACGAACGTCCTGCTTAGCGTCCTGCCAAGCGTCCTGACGAGCGTCTTGACAAGCGTCCTGACGAGCGTCTTGCCGAACGTCCTGCCGAACGTCCTCGTACAGAGCGTCCTCCTCAAAAGCGTCCTGACGTAACGTCCTTCTAGAGGACGGACAAGATCGGCGAATCGCCGAAGGAGAAGCGATCGGCGAACGAGACGAAGTAGGAGAAGGCGAAGGAGACTGCTTAGTCCTCTTGACAGGCAGTCTAAGGTCCTTCCTCCGCTTAGGCTCGACTGCTGCTGGGCGAGTCCTCTGAGCCATAAGCGAGGATAGCTGGTCCTGAAGGGACAAAAGAATGTTCTTCGTCGGGGAAGAATGAGCAGAGGAAGCAGGACTGATCCTGTGAGAAGACGAGGGGCGAGGGGACGCCTCCTTCCTTCTCACAGGTACAGCTACCTGTTTCTCAGGTATACGCGCCTGTGCACGCAACCTAGCGTCCTCATCGGAGGAGATCCTACCTCTCTTCTGAGGCGGAAAGACATCATAAGCGTCTTCCGACGAAAGCGGCGCGAGAGGACGTGAAGCGTCCTCCGCAAGAAACGTCCTTTTTAACGGACGAGAGTCTCTCCGAGCGCTCCACCCCTTGCGCGGGGAGGACGCTTCGGAGGACGAGAAGCACTCTTTCAGGACGCGCGCTCGTGCACGGTCCTTGGCAGCCTGGGTCTTTGCTACAGGGTCTGCCGAAGGGACGCCAGATCGGTGGGAAGCCCCCGTAACCCTCTTGCGGCTTTCGACATACCTCCTCCCTGGGTCTTGGGAGTCTGATAGAGGTCTAGGCCTAGAGGCATTATGGGGCCGATCTGACGCCCCCTCCACAACACTGGGGGCACGATCACACACTTGCACCGAGCCAGTTTCTAAGGCTTTCACTTTGGTCTCCGAGTGCGAAGAGACTCCAAAATCATAGAGAGAGCATTCGCTTCTCCCGACACAGAATCAGAGCCCGAAGGCAACACAGGTTTAGGGGTTGTAAACACTACAGGTGTTAGTGCAGGAGAGATGTTAGTCTTACCTTTAGAAGAACCACTCCTTGAGGAAGACCACCTGATCCTATCGCGCTCCAATTTAAGGCGATAGGACTCATATACTCTCCATTCATCATCAGTCAATTTCTCACATTCATTGCACCGATGATCAATCAAACAATTAAGCCCCCTACAACTCATACATACTGTGTGGGGGTCTACCGATGCTTTCGGTAGCCTCACCTTACAATCAGCCCTCACACACACTCTGAAACTCACAACACTTGATCCAGACATATCTTATAGAGAAAAGTCAATCCAAAATAAAAAAACGGTCCACTATCGCGCATGCCAATTCAACAATCCAATTCAATACCAAAAATCAATCAGATACTTAAAAGCGAGTCAATTTCCAAAAAATCCTGAGCAGAGGTCTGTAAACAGATGTTTACCGACCGGCGACAGAAAAAAATATGAATAGAAAATGGGAATGGTTCCTGATATCCGCCTCCCAGCGGCGGGAATGGGTACTACCACCTGGCCGCCCACTGCGTGTGCCGCGAGTTTTGAAATTTCTGTCGGACGTCAGAAAATACAGCTATATATATATCTGTCAGGTAAGTGGCATGAACAAAATGAGTATTGCTACAATCAAAATAAATAAGTTTTCGTGCCGAGCGCATTCGCTCGGCAACGAGCATACAGGTCAAAAAAAAATATAAATGAAAAGGGCACTTACTTACGATTTTCATCTACACATTTCCAACCAAAATATAAGCTCGGAGCGAGCGCTCTCCCGCCCTCGGCACCGAGCATACACAATACGAGGATCATTTCTGGGAAAAATGAATTCCCGCACTTACGCCCTTCAGTCCCGGCACTCGGGTAATCGGAGGGCGTGGAGAAACCAAGATCCTTTAATTCACAATTGAATTCAATGGAAATAAATATGAAATGATTGTACTTACAATTCAGTTTCACTAGATAAATAGAAAAAGAAAAACACAACCATGCGAAAGCAACGACGATGAAGCGGGCAGAGAGCGACGATACACGTCTACACGCCAGCAGGCCAAAAGCAAAAGTGATTTGTTTACCTCCCAGTCGCGCGCGCGCGCCTGTCGGACAAGCAGTTAACTACCGAACCCCTTGTTCGAAAGCTTACGACCTATCCAGCTGCCGCTAGTACCTTCCTATTGTAAAAGGACCGAAGGTTTGTATGCCGTGTCGGAACAAAATTAATTTGCTTACCATTCCTCTCTTCACATCATCTCTCTTCAGCCCTCGGACCAAGGCTCCAAGCTGATCACCAGCCTGTGCTTCATCTAGAGTCTGATGGAACATCTCAATGCCAGTAATGGTGCTCTTGTACTTCTTGTTATGACCTACGAACTCGCAGTCCATTCCTTTTTTTACTCGACCTCGTTCAAGTCTTCCAGTGACCACAGTACCACGTCCTTCAAAGAGACATAAGCCAAGGTTGCTCTTTGCAATATCATCACAGAGGGGGAAAGAGAAGAGATGGGTATGAGAAGGTACATGGAGGCCATGGGTTTGGAATTAGAAATGAAGATGGGGATTATTTATTTGAGATGGCTCAGAATTTTGAATTGGCCCATATGAACACATGGTATCAAAAGTTAGATACGTAAGTACTTGATAACTTATGAAAGTGGAGGAGTGCAGAGCCAAACAGATTACATCCTGGTTAGAGGAGCCAACAAAAGTAATGTGACAAATTGCAAAGCGATCTTGAGAGAAGCGTGTGTTAAACAGCATAAGGTTGGTAGTGATGGATTTTAGAGAGAGGCAGGAAACCCAAGAAGAGAAAGAAAAGATCTTGAATTAAGATTTGGGACCTTAAAGGAGGAAAGGGGGAGCAATTTAGGAGGACTGTGGGAAGAACCAGCGGATATGGAGTGCCGAGAGGAGAAAAGTGGTGGTGGAATGGAGAGGTGCAAGAATTAATCAAAAGAAAATGAAAAGCATTTAAGGACTGGAAAGTAAGGCATGCACAGGGTGCAGAAGAAAGGTACAGAGAAGAGAAAAGAGAGGCGAGGAGGAGGGTAGGTATGGCTATGGGAAAGGTGGCAGAGCAGTTGAATGAAAGACTAGGAACAAAAGAAGGAGAAAAGGATATCTATAAGATTTCAAACTTGTGGAAAAGGCAGAGACAGGATGTGGGTAGACTGGGTGTCAAGGATAGTGATGGAAGTATATTATTCAGGGAGGAAGACATTAAGAAGAGATGGCGAATATTTTGAACAACTGTTAAATACTGAAAATGAGAGATAGGAGATAGGGAAAGCACAAAGGGTGGCGGGACCAGTGAGGGAGATACAGGATACAAAAGTGAAGAGAGCATTAAGGAAAATGAAAAATAGTAAATCACAGGTCCATCAGTTCCAAAATGAAATGATCAAATTACCAGGTGCAGAGGGGGAGAAATGTTTGCTGGATTTATCAAAAGCTATTTGTGAAGAGGAAGAAATGCCAAGGGATTGGGAGGAGAGTCTAATGGTATATACTATATATAAGCAGAAGG
This sequence comes from Macrobrachium nipponense, assembly GCF_015104395.2. NCBI lineage: Eukaryota > Metazoa > Arthropoda > Malacostraca > Decapoda > Palaemonidae > Macrobrachium > Macrobrachium nipponense. The sequence continues at coordinate 34,342,231 of NC_087201.1, read as the reverse complement.
GAGATGTCATGGACTGTGGTAACTACTACAGGGGAATTCAACAAACAGAGCATGGATTGAAAATTTTAGAGAGAGTACTGGATGAGAGATTAAGAGAGATTGTAAAGATTGGGAAACAGCGGTATGGATTCATGAGAGGAAGAGGGACGGTGGATGCCATCTTCACAGTAAGACAGCTACAGAAAAAGAGGCTAGAGGGAAAGCAGGAGCTCTATTGTGCATTCATAGACATAGAGAAAGCATACGATAGAATCCCAAGAGAAGTGATGTTTTGGTGTTCAAGGAAAAGGAATGTCCCAAAAAAGTTAGTCAGGGTGGTCTAGATGATATATAAAAGAATGCACATCAAAGTGATAACAGCAGTTGGGGAAACAGAAAACTTACAAGTTAGTGTTGGATTACACCTTGGGTCAGCATTAAGCCCATTTTTGTTTGTGCTGGTCATGGATGTGGTGAGTGAAGCAATCAGGAATGAAGAGCGTGTGGGAATTGTACGCCGATGATCTGGTGATTACTGATTACTGCTAAACATGGGGAGGACCTACAGAGAAGGGTTGGAGTGGCAGGAATCTTTAGAAGGGGGTGGCTTAAAGGTGAATGAAAATAAAACAGAGGTTTTGCTGAGGAGTAGGGAAGATAGAGACAGAATACTAATACAAGAAAGAAGAGGCTCAATTATAAAGCAGGAAGAAAAATTTAAATACTTAGGATCTACTTTAAGCAAAGAGGGAGGATGTGAGGCTGAAGTTGACAGTAGGATAAAAGCTGCATGAGGGAAGTGGAGAGAGGTAGATGGAGTGGTATGTGATGAGAAAATGCCAATTAAGCTAGCAGTCAAGATATAAAACAAAGTGATAAGACCAGTGTTTATGTATGGCACAGAAACATGGGCTCTAAGAAGAAAATATGAAGTAAAGCTTGAGAGAACAGAAATGAGAATGCTGAGGTGCATTATGGGAATATTGCTGCTTAGAGACTGGAAAATAATGAAAAGAAGGGCAGGGTTAGTAAAGATTACAGAGGTGGTAAGAGTCATGATTGAGAATGTATGGGCAAGTGTTGAGGATGAATGACGAGGAGGGAGTGAAGAGGGCTTGGAAGGAACCTGATAAAGGAAGAGGATCAAGAGGGAGGCAGAGAATTAGATGGCAAGATAAGATAGAGAGAAGAGTTTGGTGGAGGATGATACCTTAAAAAGAAGGCACTGGAGAAGGTGCATCAGGCAACTGACCCCTTAATTAACCCTTAAATGCCGAAGCGGTAAAAAAAAAATTGTCTCCCGAGTGCCGGAGGTGTTTCAGAGTGAGCGCGGAAGCGGAAAAAATATTTTTTTCAAAAAATCACAGCGCACTTAGTTTTCAAGATTAAGAGTTCATTTTTGGCTCCTTTTTTTTGTCATTGGCTGAAGTTTAGTATGCAACCATCAGAAATGAAAAAAATTATCATTATCATATATAAATAATGCGATATATGATAACGCAAAAAAAAAAATTTCATATATAATTGTATTCAAATCGCGGTGTGCGCAAAACGGTTAAAGGTAACAAGTTACTTTTTTTTAGTTGTAATGTACACTAAATTGCAATCATTTTGGTATATAACACATTGTAAAACGATAAAAGCGACACAGAGAAAATATTATCACAAAATAATGCATGAATTCGTAACGCGCGGACGTAAACAAATATTTTTTTCAAAAATTCACCATAAATCTAAATATTGTCCTAGAGACTTCCAATTTCTTTCAAAATGAAGACAAATGATTGAATATTACTATACTGTAGGAGTATTAGCTTACAATTGCAGTTTTCGACCATATCTGAAGAGTTAAAGTTGACCGAATGTCGAATTTTTTTATATATATATTTTTTATATGCAATTATTTCGGAAATAAGAAAAGCTACAACCTTCAAATATTTTTCATTTTATTCTACATAAAATTGCGCACATTTTCATATATAAAACTCTATGAAATACATAATATGAAATGGCGCAAATATTCCGAGAATGGGACGTACGCATTTCGGAGATTTGTGGCGGAGAATCCGCCCGCGGAGGGAAGGAAAGATTTTTTTTAAATTCACCATAAATCTAAATATTTTGCTAGAGACTTCGAATTTGTTTCAAGATGAAGATAAATGACTGAATATTACTAGACTGTAAGAGTTTTAGCTTACAATTGCGTTTTTCGACCATTTCGGTAGAGTCAAAGTTGACCGAACGTGGTTTTTTTTCTATTTATCGTGATTTATATGCAAATATTTCGAAAATGAGAAAAGCTACAATCTTCAATTATTTTTAATTGTATTCTACATAAAATTGCGCACATTTTCATATATAAAACTTTATGTAACGGCTAATTTAAAATGGTGCAAACATTACCACAATTGCACGTATGATTTTTTCGGAAGAGTTACCGCGCGGACGTAAAGAAAATGTTATTTTTTTCATAAATTCACCATAAATAGAAATATTGTGCTAGAGACTTCTAATTTGTTGCAAAATGAAGGAAAATGCTTGAATATTACTAGAATATAAGCGTTTTAGCTTACAATTGCGGTTTTCGACCATTTCGGTAGAGTCAAAGTTGACCAAAGGTTGAAATTTTAGCAATTATCATTATTTATATGAAAATCTCTCAAAACTGATAAAAGCTACAACCATGGGTTGTTTTTAGTTGTATTGTGCATGAAATTGTGCACATTTCCATATATAAAACTTTATATAACGGCTAATTTTAAAATGGTGCAAACATTACCACAATCGCATGTATGATTTTTTTCGGAAGAGTTACCGCGCGGACGTAAGGAAAAAGTTTTTTCATAAATTCACCATAAATCGAAATATTGTGCTAGAGACTTTCAATTAGTTGCAAAATTAAGGTAAATGATTGAATATTACTAAAATATAAGAGTTTTAGCTTACAATTGTGTTTTTCGACCATTTCGGTAGAGTCAAAGTTGACCGAAGGTTGAAATTTTGGCAATTATCGTTATTTATATGAAAATATCTCAAAACTGATAAAAGCTACAATCATGAGTATTTTGTTGTTGTATTCTACATAAAAATGCGCACATTTTCATATATAATACTTCATGTAACGGCTAATTTACAATGGTACAAAAATTATGTCAAAGTGACGAAATAATTTACGAGATGTGTCACAGATACTTTTTAGTGCGGCAAGAAAGAAATTCGCGCTTGCGCGCCTGCGTAACGATTGTAAACAAAACAACACCTTGATCCGTGAACTCCCAGCATCCCCCAAGGCGCGTGATTCAAAAGTTTTAGGCTGGTAGGCCTATATAAGTTTTTCCGCGAATTTTAATTTAAAAAAACTTTTGTAAGTCGACGTAAAATACGTCCAGTCGGCACACGAGAGACAAAAAATGTTGATGTAAAATACGTCCAGTCGGCACACAAGAGACAAAAAATGTCAATGTAAAATACGTCCAGTCGGCAGTAAAGGGTTAATAGGGATAACAGTGGGAAAGAAGACAATATCTTTTACCTGAACTGCCTAACAAGGATAAAAACATATATTACTGGTGCAAAAAAAAAAAAAAAAAAGTCCATATTACAAATAACAAGTCTTTCCATAGGAAGGGAGAAAGCTAATGGTGTTGAAACCCCAATAAAGCTTTACAAGCTCAAAAACTTACCTGCTATGGAATATACACCCTCAACAGCCATACAGAAAGGCTTATCCAGTTCTCGTTCAGGTGTAGGAATGTGTGAGTCAACAAGTTCCATCAACTCATTTACAGCCTTTTCACCTAAAAATGAGAAAAATCGCAACTTTTAAAACTAATACAAACCATAGTCTGTCATATATGGATTCCTTCCATGCATGCACTCACAGCCATGCACTGACTTTGAGAAATCAAAATAATAATGCAAGTAGGCCTAGGACATGATGCCTTCTTGCCAACCTACACTTGCCACTGTTGTCTCCAGTACATCTCAATGCACATTACCTCTTCGGAAAGCAGTAATTGGTTCCAACTACTCAACTGATCTGCCATGACAATTCTCATCTATCAGACATATCTGGCTTCAGATAGCACAGGTCGGGGAGATTGTGCCCCTTTCTTTATTGATGCAAGCCACGGTAGTGTTCAAGTTATGATAATTCCTCTTACAATAATCTGATTTTACAATGGGGTTAGCAAATAATACTCATATAACAATATTTTGAAAATATCTTTAAATTTCCCTCGTAATAGGTGCAAGGCAGCAGTGTACCTACAATCAGGGAATGAGAGAGACCATTTTACAATAACCTAACTTTATCTCATCTAATAGTTAAATAAGTTAATAAACAGCAAAAGAGATGTTTTACCGTTATACTCATTGCGTAAATGTGTAAAGCCATGAACAACCGAATGAGAAACAACATTTTGCTAAGTACAACCGAACTAGATAACAACATTCATTTGGCTTGTATTTCAACCATTGTACAATAGTAAACAATTACCTACGGTATAAACGATGTTATGTAGAATGAGACTGATATATTTTAATGTAATAACTTTGTTCACTATAGACCAAGGATCAGCAAGGAAATATACAGTTAAATCTAAACAAAGTTGTAGCTGAAGCTGAGAACATTTTTTAAGCTGCTAATGACTATTATCATGCATTGACAACAAGGATAAAACTGTAAACTTATGCCATCAAACACAACCGTAGATAAAACTGAGAGAGAATAATTTGAATCAAAACTTCAGGTCTTGAAAGAATACATTTTACTGTTGTTTTCACGCCAACAAAAGATAAATAACAACGGTAAGCTTGTACTACGATGGAATCAAGTGAAAATAGCAAACGGAATCTCATAATTTATTTTACACAATAAAAATGCCCACAATGCAATCCATTAACAAAAAACATAATTCAGTTCACGAGATGTATTAAATTCATATTTCAACTTGAAAACAAGTCGTATAATACATAAGTAAAGTATTTAGATATTTTATGGTAACTAAACTAGAAGCAAGGCAATTCACTCCGAATTGAGTTAAGTACCGAGATATAAACTTGTATTTGCCATCAGCTGATTTCCAAAACAAAACATTGACCACTTTGTTAGATTTTATGATACAATATGAGAATACATACAATATTACTGGATACAGTATGTATAACCTTTTAAAATATTCACAGAAAAGATGCATATTCTTTGTGTTTTTATTTCATAAATATACGTAGCCATCAGAAGCCTGACCTCGCTCAATTGTACTAATAGCCAGGAGAAAATCAGTTAGGAATAGTGTAAATATAAAAGAGAAAAAGAAATGAGAAACCCATTAATTGACAAAGATAGACAGAGAAAGACAGAGAGAACAAATAAGAGAGAGAGAGAGAGAGAGAGAGAGAGAGAGAATAGTCACAGGAAGAGTCTTGAAAAATTGCTATAACACATGCAAAATTCTAATCTAAGCGCTCCTATTAAAATTCTCATCTGTGACCTGGCTTTTGATCTTTCACCGGAAAATCAACAGTTCCGCAGACGTCATTAGTTCCACCAACAAGGGGAGGAATAAAGTCAATCAATCAAACCCAAGGGGGACATCGATAGATAATCTTCAACCTATAAGGTCCACACTACCAGGTGGGACAGTAGCAAACCCTCTGCCTATGGTAGGTGGGACAATCTCCTTTGAAGAACCTTCGAAAAGGCAAGAGAAGCAGAGGGCAGATAGAAAACAGCCGGGAGCCGCGGTGGTGTGAGGTCCAGAACCTCACAGTTGTGGGTTAGAAGATTCAAGAGAGGCTCACACTTCGATTCATAGTCATATACATAACTTGTATATTTTTTATGTATATTTTATTAGTGTGTTAATGAAGTAAGAACACTGCACTGTCTTCCTAAGCCTCCTGAGACTCTAACAACTACCAACAAACGAAGCAAGAAACTATAAGCAACTACAAGAAAGTATAAAACTAATTCAAATAAGAAGGAGAAACAAACATTACAAAGATAGCAATAATCAACTTCTTTACATAGATAATGGGAACAATAAATAAATAAAATACATCAAATCGATAAAGAAGCTCTTTACATATTGGTGCCAGCTACATGGAACCCGAGGGAAGACTTAAAAAGTGCATTGTGAAGTACACATTCCACACCTCCAGCAATACGAATCGACTCACGAATTTCGTATCAAACAGCGAAGTGAATCATAACAATGACGAAAACATTCCTGCTATAAATGTCAACGGATGAAGCAAAACCTCTTAGAAAACCCAAAACTTCTAAGAATTATTCCCTAACTGAAAATGATTGAATGAAGCAAGCATATCTGTCAACGTGAACCAGCAAAACACCAAAGTGTATTCAGCTAAAGAAGCATAACAACACATGTGAAACGACAAGCAGTATAGTGCAGCAGCCGTTACCAAGCCGTGTGTTGGTGGCTACCAACAAACACCCAAAGAGATTTAAAAAAATAATCTGTTAAAAACAGAGGAGAGCATTTCATATATACGACAAAACATTCCCATTAAAAATCAACATTTCTGGTGAACTCTAAGAAGAATTTGACAACTGACAAAAAAAAGAGAACAACATACGTCAGGATTTACAAACAGAAGTTGTATCCTGTGTGTGTGAAAACTTAAGTGAAACAATTCCAGAGAAACAATTAAAACCGTACCTCAACAGAAATCAGTAAGTCGACTGAACAATTATACTAAATACTAATTCTCTCTGTAAGTGTACGAACAAATTTTTTTCTCTCTCACAGAAGGTAGAAAACTTTTATACATTCTTTCTCTTGATTATTTTTCTTTATAGATGTTTGATAGATAGGAATTTTTAATAACATGATATTGTTAAACTACAATAAAGTTTTGTACATACTTACCTGGCAGATATATACTTGGCTATAGTCTCCGACGTTCCCGACAGAATTTCAAATCTCGCAGCACACGCGACAGGTAGGTCAGGTGGTCTACCTTAACCGCCGCTGGGTGGCGGGTGTACGAACCAATCCCCCTTTCCTGTCAGATTTTCTCTTCCACCTGTCTCCTGAGGGGAGGCTGGGCGGGCCATTTAGGATCGTATGTATCGCAGGTAAGTATGTACAAAACTTTATTGTAGTTTAACAATGTTATTGTTAGTATACAATAAGGTTTTGTACATACTTACCAGGCAGATATATACTTAGCTTATGTCTCTGACGTCACGACAGAATTCAAAACTCGCGGCACATGCGACAGGTAGGTCAGGTGATCTACCTTACCCGCCGCTGGGTGGCGGTTGTATGAACCAATCCCCCTTTCCAGCCAGATTTTCTCTTCCACCTGTCTCCTGAGGGGAGGCTGGGCGGGCCATCAATCGTATATATCTGCCAGGTAAGTATGTACAAAACCTTATTGTATACTAACAATAACATTTTTGTACATGAACTTTCCTGTCAGATATATACTTAGCTGTTTGACACCCTTGGTGGAGGGAAAGAGACAGCAATACTAACATGGAAAAAAGGGGAAACAACACCTGTTGTAGGATGTAAAATAAAACCTTGGTTCTTACCTGTTTAGGCAGAAGACTTCATAGTTACTGTCTATTAGTCTGCGTTGCCTGAAGAGCTTCAGCGAGGGCGTGACCTACAGCTGACAGACTCTTTGGGTCTATCAAAGGGATTTGGTATCCGCTTACTTGATAGAATCCAAGCAGGATCTTGTCAAAGGGGATTCGCCCTCTTAAATGACAGAACCTAACCACTATCATTGCAAGGAGCTCAAACATAAACTGATCACCTAACCAATCTAATCTTTGTTAGACATATGACAAGAAAGAGATGCCTACCCGCATGCTCTTTCAAACAACCAAAAAACTTACAAAACTAAACAAGGGGGAAAAATACACTACAAAGGATATGTCTCAGCTGCCTGCCTCAGCACTGAATCCGCCGATACATATGGGCCTAACGCAAAGCACTTTTCATACGTGATTTTGACGTCTCTCAGATAGTGGTTCGCGAAGACTGAGTTGCAATGCCAGAATGTTGCTTTCATAATATTAATTAAAGACATGTTTTTATTGAAAGTCAAAGAAGTGGCAATAGCTCGTACCTCATGAGCTTTGACCTTCAGGAGCTTGAATTGACTTTCATCACATGTCACATGAGCTTCTTTCACCAAGCTTCTGATGAAGAAAGAAAGCGCATTCTTAGATAAAGTCCTCCTTGGATCTCTTACAGAGCACCAAAGGCTACCATCATTGCCCTTAAGTTTCTTCTACCTCTAAAGATAAAACTTTAGACTTCGTAATGGGCAAAGCGACCTCTCTGCTTCCTCCCCTACTAGGGCAGATAAACCTTGGATTTCAAAACTCCTAGGCCAAGGATTTGAGGGGTTCTCGTTCTTGGCCAAGAACGAAGGCAGGAAGGCACAGATCGCTGCATCTCCTTTGAACCCCACTATCCCTTCTAGGGCATGGAGCTCACTAATCCTTTTGGCGGAAGCCAAGGCCATGAGAAAAAGTGTCTTTCTCATGAGGTCTCTAAAAGAGGCAGACTGAGGCGGTTCGAACTTAGGGGACCTAAGGAAACGCAGCACTACATCCAGATTCCAACTCGGAATCTCTGACGAAACCTTCTTGGATGTTTCAAAGGATCTTATTAGATCATGAAGGTCTTTGTTCTCTGAAATGTTTAGGTCTCTGTGCCTAAACACAGCAGCCAGCATGCTACGATATCCTTTAATGGTTGATACCGCCAGTCCACCTTTTTCCCTAAGGAAAAGTAAGAAGTCTGCTATTTGGGTTACAGAGGTACTGGAAGAGGAAAGGTGATGGTTCCTACACCACCGCCGAAAGACGTCCCACTTCGATTGGTAGACTCTAAGGGTAGAGGGCCTTCTTGCTGCTGCGATAGCCGTTGAACCCTCTCGCTCTGACCAAACTTTTGACAGTCTGAAGCCAGTCAGACCGAGAGCGGGGAGGTTTCTGTGATACCTGTCGAAGTGGGGTTATCTGAGCAGATCGATCCTCTGTGGCAGGGATCTTGGAATGTCTACTAACCATTCCAGTACCTCTGTGAACCAAACTTGTGCGGGCCAGAAAGGAGCTATCAACGTCATCCTTGCTGCTTCCGATGCTGCAAACTTCTTGAGAGTTTCTCCCAGTATCTTGAAGGGAGGAAAAGCATACGTGTCTAGGCCTTTCCAACCTAGGAGAAAGGCATCTAGTATTGACACTGCCCTCGGGTCTGATATAGGAGAGCAGTAGTTGTCTATCCGCGCATTCTTGGCTGTGGCGAAGAGGTCTATGTGAGGCCTGCCCCATAATCTCCACAGGTCCTGGCAAACATCCTCGTGAAGCGTCCACTCCGCCGGCAGGACTTGATCTTTCCTGCTCAGGAGGTCTGCTCTGACGTTCTTTTCTCCCTGTACGAACCTGGTAAGGAGACTGATCTTCCCTTCCTCCGCCCACAGCAGAATGTCTTTTGCTGTCTCGTACAGGGAGAAGGAGTGAGTTCCCCCCTGCTTCCTGATGTATGCCAGGGCCGTGGTGTTGTCCGAGTTTATCTGAACTGTCGAAGCTAGGACGTAGGGCTCGAATGCTTTCAAAGCTAGCCAAACAGCCATCAGCTCTTTCTTGTTGATGTGCCAGGTCACCTGTTCCTCCTTCCAGGTGCCTGACACTTCTCTTGAGCCGAGCGTCGCTCCCCAACCTGTTTCCGACGCGTCGGAAAACAACACTCGGTTGGGGTTCGGTATGTGAAGGGACATCCCTTCTGCAAACCTGAGAGGGTTCGCCCACCAAGAGAGGTCCTTCTTGATTTCTCTTGAAATCTTGAAGGAGAACTCTAGGTTTTGAGAAAGACAACGCCAGTTCCGATGTAGAAAGAACTGGAGAGGTCTGAGGTGCAACCTTCCTAGAGAAAGGAATTGCTCCAACGAGGAGAGTGTCCCCAGCAAACTCATCCACTCCCTCGCTGTGCATACGTCTTTCTCTAGAAAGGCTGTGACTTTCTCTGAACATCGGGCTATCCTTTCTGGTGATGGAAAAGCCCGAAAATCCAGAGAAACCATCCGAATCCCCAGATAGATACGATCTTGACTGGGGATTAACTGAGACTTTTGGAAGTTCACCAAAAGTCCCAGAGAACTTGCCATGAAAAGGGTCTTTTGTAGGTCCTCCAAACATCTTTTCTGTGACTTGGCTCTGATAAGCCAGTCGTCCAAGTAAAGGGACACCCTCACTCCCTCCAAATGTAGCCATCTTGCTACATTTTTCATTAGTCCTGTGAAAACCTGAGGGGCTGTTGATAGGCCGAAGCACAAGGCCCTGAATTGGAATATCCTTCCTCCCATCATGAACCTGAGGTATTTCCTTGAAGAAGGATGGACCGGCACATGGAAGTAAGCGTCCTGAAGATCTAGGGACACCATCCAATCCCCTGGACGAAGAGCCGCCAACACTGAGGATGTCGTTTCCATGGCGAACTTCCTCTTTTCTACAAAGAAATTCAGGGCGTTTACATCCAGAACCGGTCTCCATCCTCCTGAGGCTTTTGGAACTAGGAAAAGGCGGTTGTAAAAGCCCGCTGAGCATGGGTCGCTCACTAGCTCTATCGCCTCTTTCTCCAGCATTTGTTCTACTGCCAGAGTAAGAGCTTGGTTCATGATGGGATCCCTGTACTTCGCCACCAACTCCCTCGGAGTCGTCGTCAAAGGTGGTCTTGCTGAGAAGGGAATCAGATATCCTTTTCAGATAATCGAGAGGGACCAGTTGTCTGCTCCTCTCTGTGCCCAGACTTCTGCGAATCTTAGTAACCTGGCACCTACTGATGTCTGGAGGACTTTTTTCCTACTTTTTCGCTCTGGTAGAGCGTGAGAAGGATCTTCCTCTCTTGAAAGATCTTGTACCTCTTGAGGTAGAGGTTCTAGAAGGAGGGGCCCCTCGAAAGGGCTCCTGTCTAGCTGGAGTCTCCTTCCTAGTCTTGGTCTGGAAGGTCGGTCTAGGTTTCCGGGCAGACTGGGCAAGCATATCCTGCGTAGCCTTAGCAGAGATAGCTCCAGAGATGTCCTGAATTATCTTCTTTGGAAAGAGAAGAGGCAAAAGCTGCGAATACAGAAGCGAGGCTCTCTGAGCATGAAAGACTGACTTAGTCAGAAAAGAGCAGAAGACCGATCTTTTCTTAATAACCCCTGCTCCAAAAAGGGAGGCTACTTCGCTAGACCCATCTCTCACTGCCTTGTCCATGCAAGTAAGGACACTGTTGAGATCCTCGGGCGAAATGGAATCCGGGTTTTGAGTTCTTCTTGCTAAAACCCCTAAAGACCAGTCAAGGAAGTTGAAGACTTCCAAGACTCCGAACATTCCCTTCAACAGGTGGTCGAGCTCGTTCATCGCCCAGATAGTCTTAGCAGACAAGAGGGCCGAGCGTCGGGAGGAATCCACCAGTGAAGAGAAGTCCGCGTCTGCAGATGAGGGAAGACCCAGGCCTAGGGGTTCTCCAGACTCATACCAGAAACCAAGTTTTCCTGTAAGCTTGGAAGGAGGGAAAGAAAAAACAGTCTTCCCTTTCTCCTCCTTAGAAAGAAGCCAATCAACAAAACCTCTCAAAGCCTTTTTCATTGAGATAGTTGGTTTCATTCTCACACAGGAGGAAACCTTCGTCTTCTTTGATGTTGAGAATAAGGAGAGAGGAGAAGGAGGAGCGACCGGAGTAAGCTCTTCTCCAAACTCCTGAAGAAGGAGGTCTGTCAGGATCTTGTAAGACGAGACCGAAGAATCCTTTAACACGTCCTCGTCTGAATGTTCCTTCTCATCTACCGAAGAACCTTCAACTTCTTTACGAGAGGAGGCGGACTTCTCTAAAGAAGTGCACCTATCCTGTGAGGAGTGTCTGGCAGCCGTCTGGCGCCTATCAGGAGAAGCCAAAGCTTCGGGAGAGCTCCTATCGAAGGAGTCCTTCCTACTCCGATGAGGGAGTCCTCTGTGTTCTTGGCGTCTGTCCAGAGAAACACGGGAGTCCAAAGGGGAGCGCCTGCTAGGAGAGGAGAGCCTACTATGCTCAAGGCGCCTACCAGACTCTATGCGCCTGTCAAGAGGAGAGCGGCTGCCTGGCGAACTGCGCCTGAAATGAGAGGAGCGCCTGCTAGGCTCTTGGCGCCTACTAACAGGAGAGCGAATCCCTGGAGAAGAGCGCCTACTAGGAGACAGGCGTCTACCAGGATCCAAATACCTGGATCGAGAAGTGTGGGTCTCTGTAAAAGCTTGTTTACCAAAAGAGAGGCTTCTTTCGGGCTCTTTGCGCCTGACAGGAACAGAGCGGCTAAAAGGCGAATAGCGCCTACCAGGAGAGTAGCGCCTATCTTGATCACAGAGTTTGTCAGCAGGAGAGCGGCTACCTGGGGAGTAGCGCCTACCAGGTTCTAGGCGTCTGACAAAAGGAGAGAGCCTGTCTCGAGAATAGTCCATGCAGGGGGAGGCTCTCTTATCCGGAGATTGAAGGCTCTTCGGAAAGGAGCGAGATGTAGAAGCCATGCGCTTATCCTTAGAAGAGCGCCTACTAGGAGCTTGATACCGTTCCACGGGAGAAATGATGTTACCAGGAGAGAGCTTCCTGGGCGATTGGCGCCTGGAAGACGACTCTCACTCTATCTGCTGGTACAGGAGAGAGAGCAGACTCCGACTGAAAAGGCAAACCAGGAGATGGTAGCCTAAACTTCTTAAAGGGAGGAGAGACGTCCTTCTTACGACGAGCGCCTCCCCCCAAGGAGCCAGCAAGAGCCGAAATCTGAGCTTGCAGCCCCGCAAGAATCCGAGCCGGAGATCTTACAAACTCCTTCACAGGGGACGAGGTTCGAAGCCTACTCTAAGGCGAGTACTCCTGATCCCTCCTGGGCTTCTTGATGTCCACCTCAGGCTCCTCCGGAAAACACTCCGGGCTGGAAGGAAGGGCGCAAGGCGCCTTCCAGGCTCTCTTCAATGGTCGAGAGGTATCCGAGGCGCTCCATCCTCTTCTAGGAGAAGGCGATGAAGAAGAAGAGAAGCATTGTTGCAAGGCGCCTTCCAGGCTCTCTTCAACAGTCGAGAGGTATCCGAGGCGCTCCATCCTCTTCTAGGAGAAGGCGATGAAGAAGAGAAGCATTATTGCAAAACCTCCTTCTTGGCGCGAATTAAGGCAGCCTGGCTACCGAGGGACGCCTGACCGGGTGGGGGTTCTCCCTAACCTTCCTGCGGCTGTTGACTTTCCTCCTCCACTGGGACTGGGAGTCTGGAAGAGGTCTAGGCCTGGAAGCATTAAGGAGCCGATCAGACGCACCCTCCACTGCACTGGGGGCACTGAACAATTCACTTGCACTATCACTCTTACCTTGCAACGAACGAATTTTCTTCTCCATGCTAAGGATCATGGCTCTCATGGTTGCCACTTCCGAAGGCATACCTTCAGGTTCGATGCAGGGAGCAGGAGCTGAAACGGGAGAAGGATCTAGTGCTATGACAGGATTATCAACTTCCAACTCGCTGACACGAGACTTACTAGAACTTCTAGACGAAGCCTTTCTAACCCTGTCTTTCTCCAACTTCCTTAAGTAGGAAGACAGAGACTTCCATTCACCCTCATCCAACTTCTCACATTCATTACACGGGTTAATAAAAGAACATTCATTACCCCTACACTTCAAGCATACTGTGTGAGGATCTACCGCTGCTTCCGGTAGCCTCACCTTGCATTCATCCATAGAACACACCCTAAACATAGAAGATTTCTTAACCTCTACATCAGACATCTTGAAATCAAAGAAAAATCCAAACCAATATCCAAAAACAATCCACAAGCGCGTATGCCAAGCCAACAAGATCAGGTACTTCACCGAAAGTCAGTCCAAAGATATCCAAGGCAACGAGAAACGAATTAAACTATAAAGAGGTAACGACCACAGGTGTAGTCGAAACCGGCAACAGAGAAAATCTGGCTGGAAAGGGGGATTGGTTCATACAACCGCACCCAGCGGCGGGTAAGGTAGATCACCTGACCTACCTGTCGCGTGTGCCGCGAGTTTTGAATTCTGTCGTGACGTCAGAGACGTAAGCTAAGTATATATCTGACAGGAAAGCTCATGTACAAAAATATCATTTTTGTACATGAACTTTCCTGTCAGATATATACTTAGCTGATTGGCACCCTTGGTGGAGGGTAAGAGACAGCTAAACAATTAAGGAAAGAATGGAAACAACTGGTGTTGTAGGATATAAAAACCTTGGTTCTTACCTGTTCAGGCAGAAGACTTCATTGATACTGTCTCTGAGTCTGCATTGCCTGGAGAGCTACAGCTAGGATGTGACCTGTTGCTGAAAGACTCTCGGATCTACCACTGGGATATCTGATCCCTTTGTGTGGTAGAATCCAAGTCGGATCCTGTTAAAGGGAACTCGTCCGCTAGCTTAACAGGTCCTAACCACTACTACCGCAAGGAGCCACACTCATCAGACCACCTTACCAAACTACTAAAGGTTAGTATTACGACATAAAGAGATGCCTCCCTGCATCCTCTTTAAGACAACCATCAACAACAAACACAAGACATAAGGGAAAAAATATATACAACTAAGAAGGATGAGTTCCAGCTCCCTGCCCCAGCACCGAATCCGCCGATACGTACGGGCTCAAGGCGAAGCATTTTTCATAAGTGATTCTCACATCACGTAAGTAGTGGTTTGCGAAAACCGAGTGACATCTCCAGAAAGTTGCCTCCATCAGGTTCCGCACGGACATATTCTTGTTGAAAGCAAGAGAAGTCGCTATGGCTCTTACTTTCTGGGCTTTCACCTTAAGAAGCTTAAAATGGTCTTCCTTACAAGAACCGTGTGCTTCTATAATGAGGTTTCTTAAGAAGAAGAACAGAGCGTTCTTCGATAGGGGTCAAGTAGGGTCCTTTACGGAGCACCAAAGGACCTCTTGATTGGCCTTTCTTTTAAGGTAATATTTTACCATTCTCACTGGACAAAGAGTTCTCTCGGGTTCTTCTACAAGCGAAGATAACCCACGAATCTCGAAGTTCCTGAGCCATGGATTTGATGGGTTTTCGTTCTTTGCTAGAAACCCAGGGAGGAAAGAGCAAACCATAGAATCCTCCTTAAATCCCACATTTCCTTCAATCGCTTGAGGCTCACTCACCCTCTTGGCGGAAGCTAGAGCCATCAGGAACAGCGCCTTCTTAGTCAGTCTTTGAACGAGGCTGAACTAGGGGGTTCAAATCTAGATGATCCAAGGAATTGAAGAACCACGTCTAAATTCCAGTTTGGAGTATTAGGAGACTGCTTCTTCACTGTTTCAAATGACCTAATAAGGTCATGCAGGTCCTTATTCTCCGATAAATTGAGGCCTCTGTGTCTAAAGACAGTCGCCAACATACTGCGATATCCTTTAATAGTTGAAACAACAAGACCGCATTCTTGTCTCAGGAATAGAAAGAAATCCGCAATCTGGGTCACAGAGGTACTGGAAGAGGAAACGTTATTTCTCTTGCACAACCTTCTGAAGACGTCCCACTTCGACTGGTATACACGTAAGGTGGAAGACCTCCTAGCTCTAGTGATTGCCTTAGCAGCTGTTGACGAAAAGCCTTTCGCTCTGACCAGTCTCTGGACAGTCTGAAGCCAGTCAGACTGAGAGCGGGGAGGTTTTTGTGGTACCTGTCGAAGTGGGGCTGTCTGAGTAGATCGCTCCTTAGAGGGAGCGATCTTGGAAGGTCCACTAACCATTCCAGCACCTCTGTGAACCATTCTTGGGCTGGCCAAAAGGGAGCGATCAATGTCATCCTCGTGGAATCTGACTTTTTAAAAGTTATCCCCTGAATCTTGAAGGGGGGAAACGCGTAAACGTCAATCCTTTCCAATCGAGAAGAAGAGCGTCTATCCCTATTGCCCCTGGATCCGAGATGGGAGAGCAATAAAGATCCAGTCTCTTGTTCTTTGAAGTGGCAAATAGGTCTAAGTGCGGCCTGCCCCACAACTTCCAAAGGCTCTGGCATACATCTTGGTGCAGAGTCCACTCTGTGGGAAGGACCTGATCTTTCCTGCTGAGGAGATCTGCTCTTACATTCCTCTCTCCCTGTACGAATCTGGTGAGAAGCTTGATCCTCCTTTCTTCGGCCCACAGAAGAAAGTCTCTTGCTGTTTCGTACAGGGAGAAGGAATGCGTCCCCCCCTGTTTCCTGATGTATGCCAGAGCCGTGGTGTTGTCCGAGTTTATCTGCACTATTGCTTCTCTTACGTTGGACTCGAACGCTTTCAGAGCCAACCACACGGTCATCAGTTCTTTTCTGTTGATGTGCCAGGATACCTGGTCCCCCACCCAGGTCCCTGACACCTCCATGGTTCCCAGAGTCGCACCCCAACCTGTTTCCGACGCATCGGAGAACACCACCAGGTTGGGGTTCTGGGATTGCAGAGACAGTCCCTGCGTAAACTTGTTGGGATCTGCCCACCATACTAGTTCCTCCTTGACTTGGTGCGAAATAGACAGGGAGAACGTCAAATCCTGATAACGACGACTCCAATTCTGACGAAGAAAGAATTGGAGCGGTCTCAGGTGCAACCTTCCTAGGGGGGAAACAAATTGCTCCAGCGAGAGCGTCCCCAGCAGACCTCATCCACTCCCCTCACTGTGCATACTTCTTTCCCTAAGAAGGTTGTTACTTTTTCGAGTCCTCGGGCTATCCTTTCCTGAGACGGAAAAGCCCGAAAACTCCGAGAGTTCATCTGGATCCCCAGATAAACACACTCTTGATCGGGTATTAAGCTTGACTTCTGGAGATTGACCAGGAGCCCCAACGAACTCGTCAATTCCAGGGTTTTCTTTAAGTCCTTCAGACAACGATCTTTGGAATTGGCCCTTATAAGCCAATCGTCGAGGTACAGGGATACCCTTCGAGATGAAGCCATTGCGCTACATTTCTCAAGATGCCCGTGAAGACTTGGGGGGCCGTCGAGAGGCCAAAGCACAGGGCCCTGAATTGGAAAATTCTTCCCCCCATCATGAATCTGAGATATTTCCTCGAGGAAGGATGGATTGGTACGTGGAAGTAAGCGTCCTGCAAGTCCAAGGACACCATCCAGTCCCCTGGACGAAGTGCTGCTAGCACCGAAGCAGTGGTCTCCATCGTGAACTTCTTCTTTTCTACGAAGAAGTTCAGGGCGCTTACGTTATGGAGGAGTAATTTTAGTTTATATTTGACAACATCTCCAAAGGTTGTGTGAGAGAGAGAGAGAGAGAGAGATTGGTGGAAGAATGAATGGGAGTGGTTAGATGGCGGTCGGAAGCATGTCTGTTGTGGCACTCTGTAGGTAGTCAATGGAAGTCTGTTACGAGAGTTGTAAACAGTGAGGCGTCTGGTCAAGTCAGTGTTGGTTTTGGCAGCAGTTTTCCTTTGGTGTTTCGTTGTTTGGGTGTTATTTGATAGATTTTGGGGTTGTGAAGTAGTTGTGCGTGTGTCTGTCTGGTTGTGGTGAGGTTAAGAAGGTTGGTGGTGCATTTTCGGTGTCTGTGAGTGGTGGTTGGGGCAGGGTTGGTTTTGGCGGGTTGTTGTACTGCTGTAAGTCGTGTGGTTGTCGTGTTTTTTCAGGCGGTTGGTGTTCATCTGCATTTAGTTGTTGGGTTACTGAGTTTTTGTGGGGTTGTGGGTCTCGGGTGGTTGATTTGTGTTTGGTTGTCGGCGGTGGTTGTGTGTTGGCTAGCCTATAGCCTATATCCAGTGGACGACAGCACAGCCTAGTCCTAGGTATCAGAAGCCAGCGGTGAGTACCTGTTTGTGTTTTTTGTTCTGTATGTAGGTATTAGGGCAATTGTCCTGCTGTGTTTTTAGTGTTAAGTGGAAAGTGTGATTGAGGGTGGGTTTGATAGCCAGACAGGTTAAGTTTATGTGGGGAGGTTACTTGTTTTTTGTGATCCCGCCACATTATTTTTTGGCGCCCGAACAGGGACTGCTGGTGTGGCAGCTGCAGGACAATTGGTCTAGGCTAGTGTTTGATTGGTGAGAAAGTTTGGGATGGAAGGATTGAGTGAGGTGGAGAGGCTGAAGGAGGAGTTAAGGTTGGAGAGGGAAGTAAGAGGACAATTGGAAGTGGATAATGAGAGGTTGAGGTAGAGTGTGTGGGAGCTGAAGAGCGAGTTAGAGGAAATGAGATTAATGCTAAAGAGTGCAAAAGTGGAAATGAAAGAAGAAGTGAAAGGAGCGGAAGAGAGAATGGTTGAGAAAATGGATGAAAAATTCTTAGTGATGATGAATGCAGTGCAGGAGATGATGAAGGGGTTCATGGGAGAGGGAGCTGTAGGGGGTAGGCCTACTAGGTCTTGTGATAGGCCAGAAGTGGTAAAGACAGTGGAAGAGCGAGGGGATGAAACTACGAGTGACGAAGGTGACTTGTTTGTGATAGGTAAAGGAAAGAAGGGAAAGAGACAGGATAAGGATAAACCTGAGGACAAGAATAAGAAGGGGGCTGACGAAAAGACGACGACTAAGGGAAAGAAGGTTAGGAAGGGTGACGGACAGGATGAGACTGGGACTGAATACAGTTGGGGAAAGGGCTGAGAGTGATTTCAGATAGCGGTGAGTGGAAACAGGTGGGTAGAAAAGAAGGGCAAGAAGAAGCGTAATGAGGAGCATGGATGTTAGTATGGAAGTTGATTCGCTGTATTCGGACGAGGTTAAGAGGGATCAGAATGGTGGAAGTAGTGAAAGTGAGAGTGAGCGGGAAGTACGAAAGGCTGTATATATGAGAGAGATACCTAGATGTGCACAATACGAGGAATATGGTAGTAGGGACATAGGGGATTTTTTTAAGGAATATGAGAGGTATTGTGAGGCAAAGTATGGGGATAACAAGAGAGTCTGGGCAAGAGAGTTGGGTAGCTTTTTGACAGGATTTTTGCTGAATATGTATGGGGTAGTGATGAGTGTGGGGAATGTGCCTTATGAGAGTGTGAAAGCCAGGATTGTGGAACAGGCGAAGAGGATAAGGAGTAGTGTTAGATATAGGAGAAAACATGGTTTTGATGAGGTAAGAATGAATGTTGGTGAGTCGTTGTCAATGTATGTGTGCAGGTTGGAAACATTAGCCAGGAAAAAGTTTGGGGATGAAGGGATAAATGAGTGTAAAGAGTTAGTGAGGAAGTTGTTGGCGACTGTGCCTGAGAGTGTGTATGAGTTTGTAAATCTGAAACGTAAGGAGAAAATGCGATGGACGAATGAAAGGTTGTCGTGGAACGACATTTTGGAAATAGTAGAGGATTATGAGCTGGATAGGTGTATGAAAGAGAGTAGAAGTGTTAGTATTAGGACTGAAGTGGCTGTTGTTATACCAGAAGGTTTTAGAAAGATATAGGGAGGCAGTTTTGGAAGGGCCAAGGCGAATGGCAGAGCGAGTGGTTGATAGGAGCGTTAGAGCCAGTAACGTAAGTATGGTTAGCCCTAAGAGAGATCGGAGTGCAAGCGTTGGAAGAGTGGGGTTGGTTAGTCGTGAACGAGAGCAGCAGTGTTACAGATGTGGAAAGCTAGGGCACAGGAAGAATGAATGTCGATGGGCGTTAGGAGCTTGCTTCGGGTGTGGGCAAACAGGGCATTTAGTGAGCGAGTGTAAGAAAGATAGGGATATTAAATGTTACAGGTGTGGGCAAGTAGGGCATATAGCAAGTGGATGTCGAGGTACTCGTGTGACTGAGGTTTGCGGTAATTGCGGGAAGAATGGGCATTATGCTAGGATGTGTAAGGAACAGCGGGCAAAATGTGTTGAATGTGGAATGGAAGGTCATGTGGCAAGTGTGTGTAGGCGAAAGAGGATGAGTCAGGTTGGGAGTTCGGGAAACTATGGTACAAAGGGATTCAGTTTGGTGGGTCCTCTGGTGTGCGGTCAGTAAGAGTGATGCATGTGCGTGAAGGATTGTTGCATGAAAAAGGGTTTGGAGGAAGAGCTCATGAATGTATGAGTGTAAAAGTGAGGTGCAAAGGGTGTGTTTTGGTTTGCTTTGATTGATACTGGGTGCAGTGTCAGTGTTCTTTTTAAGAATGGATGTGACAAGTTGCGGAGTGAGTGTGAAATTAGGAAATGTAAAGGGGAGGTACGAGGAATAGGAAATTTGGGTATGCCTGTGGTGGGAATGTAGAAATCGAAGGGGTGGTGATGGAGGAAGGTGACTTTTATGTGATCGAGGGAATGAGTGATAAGTATGATATGTTGTTAGGATACAGGTTCTTGAAGAAGTGTGGGATGGTGGTCCATCCGAGCAGGAATATGATTGAGTTGCATAGGAAGGGGAATGTACATGGAGAGTTGTACTTGGATGGGGATGGAGGAGTTAAGCAGTAAAATATGGAAGGGAGTGCCGTTGGTTGCGAAAGAGAGTGTACAAAAGTGCCGCGAGAAGATTGGAGGAACGTTGTTAGTGTGAAAGTTGCGTGGCCCGATAGTCTTGGGATTGTCAAAGGTGACAAGTGTGCATATGTGGTTTGAGGGTGTGGATGCGAACAAGTTGGTAAGAGCGAGTGTGCATGTGTACGACGGGATTTTGGATATGGAGATCCTCAGTTGTTTTTGTGGCCTCATTGCCGAGTGTTAGGAAAAAGCGAGTGCGGGGTATACGTGAAGGTGATTGTGTGGGGTTGTTGTATACGTTGGTGGATGTGGACGACGAAAGATATGTTAGGGTGCGGCAGGTGATGACAGGTAGCATGAAAGTAAAGTGAGTGTGGAAGGTATGATGAGTTTGAGAGAAAGAATTGGGGTGGATGAAAATGTTGGTGATGACGAGAGGGAGCGGTTGAGTGCAGATGTTGTGGGATAGGCGGGGTGCGTTGAGTCGGGGTGATGAGGATTTCAGGGGATCTAAGCTCCCAGAGTTCAAGATAGTTTTTGAATGACGATACCCCCATATATCAGCGTCCCCGACACTTTTCTGCGCCTATTGCCCGAGAGATTGAGGAACAGTGTGAGAACTTGAGAGAGTGGGAGTGATCGAGAGGAGCGAGAGTGCTTGGAATAGTCCCATAGTCCCAGTACGCAAGACAGATGGGAGTTTGAGGATGTGTGTGGATTACAGGAAGGTGAATGAAGTGACTGTGAAGGAGCGATTCCCGATGAATGTGGTGTCTGATTGTGTGTATAAGATGCATGGGATGAGAGTGTTCACAAAATTGGATTTGGTAAGGGGCTATTACCAGATGCCTCTTGAGGAAGGGAGCAAGCATGTTACGGCTTTTTCGAGTGGTAGCTGCCACTATCAATTCAAGAGGTTAAGTTTTGGATTGGCTAATGCGCCTGCTGCCTTCCAGAGGGCGATGAATGTAGTTTTTGGCTGGTTTTGATAGAAGGAAGGTGACTGTGTTTATAGATGACGTTTTGATTGCAAGTGAGACTGTTGAGGAGAATGTGGAACTGCTTGAGAAGGTGTTAGAACGGTTGGAAGAGGTTGGAGTGAAAGTGAAGCTGGAGAAGTGTACGTGGTGGCTGGGGAAGTGGAATTTCTTGGTCATAAGGTGAGTGCGAGTGGTGTAAGGAAGAGTGAAAAAGTTTGTGGAAAAAGTAAAGGAGTTTCCACGTCCCCGGACGTGCGGGAGTTAAAGGGTTTTTTGGGTTTGATTGAGTTCGGGAGGAAGTTCGTTAGGGATTGTTCGGGTATAGGGAAGCCGTTGACTGAATGGACCGGGAAGAAAAATTGTACTAAGCTGAGGTGGGATGAGCGAATGGTGGGAGCATTTGAGAGATTTGAAAGAGGAGGCTGCTAGGGACGTCACCTTGGCTTTTCCGGACTACAGTGAGGATGCCAGTAAGCTTGAGTTGTATGCTGATGCTAGTAAGTTTAGTATGGAGGATGCTTGGTGCAGATGCAAGAGGTGAATGGGGAGGGACAATTGAGAGTGATTGCGTATGTGAGTAAAGCTTTTAATAAAGCAGAGCTTAAGTATTCGGTGGTTGAGAAGGAGCTTGCGGCAATAAGGTTTTGTGTGAAAGCGTTGAAAGTGTTTTTGTATGGGGTAAAATTTGTCATAAGGACAGATCATCGGCCGTTAGTTTATATGATCAAGAAGGAAAGTGTGAATGCTAGGATTGCGAGGACAATTGAGGATTTGAGTGAGTTTGATTTTAGCTTAGAATATGTGCCGGGAGAGTAAAAATTTGATTGCTGATACGATGTCTAGGATGTATGGTAAGGACAGTGGTGTGTGAAAAGTGACTGGGATCCGAATATGGTACCTGAGGGGTTGGTTGTAAAGAGAGGTTTGAAGGGAATGACAGAATGTGTGAATGTTTGTTTTCAGCATTGAAAAACTTGGAAGGTAAGGGTCTGGTTGAAGAGGTACCCGGTAGTGTGAATGAGTTGTGAGTGAAGTTGATGAGTGATGTGCAGAGGAATGGCATGTGCGGAGGAACAAGGTGGGCAAGGAGAAGTGTTGTATGAATTGTTGTCAGCAGTAGCTGAGTTGTTTGGAATAAAAGTGTTGTTGTATTTTGGATGGGACAGACCGGTTGAATATCGAGGAAGGGTGAGTACTGGTAATGAACGTGGGGTTTTGATGATTCAGTGCGGGGAACGTGGTTGTAATTGGTTGGTTACAAAAAGGGACTGTGAAGGGGATCTGAGTCAGAATTGTGGAAATGGGGAGTTAGCTGAGGATGAATGTGATGAGGAGGATTGTGATGTGGATAACCAGGTGGACGTGGTAGTGAATGTGTGTATGCATGGGACTCGAGGGAAAATGGTGACGTTTGTCCAAGTAAATGATAGTGAGTATTGTAGTTTGGTTGACACAGGGGCACAAGTTTCCTTGGTGAGTGGGTCAGTGGTGAGTGAACTTGAGAGATGTGATTGGGAAGTGAAAAGGCAGTCTACAAGTGTGAGAATACATGGGTTAGGACAAGGAAGTGTTTTAGTATGGGAAGAGGTACGGTTAAAGGTTAGGTTGGGAGATCTTGAGGTAATGCATAACTTTATAGTTATAGGAGAAAATGATATGCCATCTTGTTTTTTAATAGGGATAGATTTTTTGAGGATCCACGATATAGACGTAGATGTAGGAAATGGAATTCTTAGAAAGGGGGGCAGGCAAGTAGCTAGGATTCAAGGATGCGGGTAATGTGTTTGTAGCAAACTTTGTGGTATGATGATATTGCTAGGAGTGAGAATGATCTGTTGAATGAGGAAGAGATTGAGGAAATGCAAAATGAGTGCCTGGAGATAAGTTGTTGCGACAATGTGTTTTGGGAGGAGTGCGTGTGGAAGACTGGCCATGTGAGTTTGGATTTATATAAGAGGGTTGCTAAACGTTTTGTGGTGTGCAAAAACATAGTGTACTTTTTGCATCAGGAAGGGGTGTATGACAAGGAAGTGTATGTGCCAGTGTTTTCTGATTGAGTCAGCTGTGAGTATGTGTTTGTTGGTGCATGATCGGTTTGGGCATATGGGAAAAAATAAGTTGTGGGAATGCATGAGAGAGAGATTGTATGCTCCTGGGTGAGTAAGATTTGTGTGGATGTGGCTGTCACGTGTGAAGACTGTCAGAGGGGAAAGTATCAGTGTGCATGCAAGTCCACCTGTGTTGCGATTGCAGATGAAAGAGCCGTTTGAAATGCTTGTGATTGATTGTGTTTCTTTGCCCAGGACTGCGAGAGGACACGTGGGGATGATTGTGATGGTGGATCACATGAGTAAATTTGCTTATGTGGTTCCCATCAAAGATAAGAGGAGTGAAACTGTTGCACGAATGGTGGGTCAAGTGATGGTGCCCATGTGTGTGTGTGTAAGCCGGCAAAAATGTTGACTGATAATGGACCTGAGTTTGTGGGATGGGAATTTGAAGAAATGTTGAAGGAATGGGGTATTGTGCATGTGTATTTTACTCCGTATATGCCCAGTGTGAATGGGTTGGCTGAAAGGACGTTAGGACGATGACGAGATTTTGCAATGATGAGTAAGAGCGACAAGGATTGGGATATGTATGTAGGACGTGCAGTTTTGGGTATATACGCCACACTGCAGAGAGTATAGGTATGTCTCCTTGTAAATATGTGTTGAGTTTTGAAAGGATTGTCAGACCGCGGTTGGGTCTGTCAGAAGGTGATTGGATTTGTGGAAGAAAGCGAGTGAAAGGTTTGAGAGTTTTAAGATTGGGGATAAGGTGTTGAAAGAGGTGGTTGAGATGGGAAGAATGAATGCGAATAAAGTAAGGGAGAAATTTGAAGGGCCTTTTGAGATTTTGGAAGTGGGACCGAGTGGATTGAGTTATGTTTTGGGGAAATTGCGAGTAGGTGGGGGACTGGATGAGGTTAGGGCACACCATAACCAGCTCCGTAAGTGGAGGGAAGTACCACACTATGTTCGGGAGAATGCGATGAGTGAGTTGAGTGGTTGAGGGTGAATAAGTATGAGCCGACTGTTGGTGAACAAATTGGTCTGGGAGATCGACAGTTGGTGTTGGTTGAGTATGGAAGAAAACAGAAGAGTGTGGAGAGAGGAAGTGGAAGGGAAAAGCGTGAACGGCATGGTAAAGGGGTTGGTGGTGGTAGGGTGCAAACGGTTGATAAAGCGTGTGCTACGGATGACTTTGGGGAATGAATGATACTTGTAGTGTATGTGGGTTTGAGTTGACAGGGACAAGTAAGACTTCAGTGAGAAGGAAACTGAATAGTGAGGAGGTGGTTGATAGGATGGATAAGTCTTTGCAGGAGTTTGACAGAAGTATGGATGAACTGAGTGGTTTGGTGGCCGAAATAGGGGAGATGTTGGAACCAGAGTTGGAAGACATCGGTGAAGTAGTGAATGGAATTTGGGAGGATGGTAGTGAGGGAGATAATGGGAGTTTGAAAGAAAGTGGTTTGGAAGAAGTGAATGGCGATGTAACTGAAAGAGTGTATGATGGTCCTCAAACAAGATCCAGGGGACCTGCATCTGAGCATCCTTGGGTGTTGCGAAAGGCAATTTAGTGTGGATGTTGTGAGTGTAAGGAGATGTTGTCAAATGTAATGGGGGAGGTAATATGGAGGAGTAATTTTAGTTTATATTTGACAACATCTCCAAAGGTTGTGTGAGAGAGAGAGAGAGAGAGAGAGAGATTGGTGGAAGAATGAATGGGATGGTTAGATGGCGGTCGGAAGCATGTCGTTGTGGCACTCTGTAGGTAGTCAATGGAAGTCTGTTACGAGAGTTGTAAACAGTGAGGCGTCTGGTCAAGTCAGTGTTGGTTTTGGCAGCAGTTTTCCTTTGGTGTTTCGTTGTTTGGGTGTTATTTGATAGATTTTGGGGTTGTGAAGTAGTTGTGCGTGTGTCTTGTCTGTGGTTTGTGGTGAGGTTAAGAAGGTTGGTGGTGCATTTTCACGGTGTCTGTGAGTGGTGTTGGGGCAGGGTTGGTTTTTGGCGGGTTGTTGTACTGCTGTAAGTCGTGTGGTTGTCGTGTTTTTTCAGGCCGGTTGTTGTTCATCTGCATTTAGTTGTTGGTTACTGAGTTTTTGTGGGGTTGTGGGTCTCGGGTGGTTGATTTGTGTTTGGTTGTCGGCGGTGGTTGTGTGTTGGCTAGCCTATAGCCTATATCCAGTGGACGACAGCACAGCCTAGTCCTAGGTATTAGAAGCCAGCGGTGAGTACCTGTTTGTGTTTTTTGTTCTGTATGTAGGTATTAGGGCAATTGTCCTGCTGTGTTTTTAGTGTTAAGTGGAAAGTGTGATTGAGGGTGGGTTTGATAGCCAGACAGGTTAAGTTTATGTGGGGAGGTTACTTGTTTTTGTGATCCCGCCATCCCGCCACAACGTCCAACACCGGTCTCCATCCCCCTGAGGATTTCGGAACTAGGAAAAGGCGGTTGTAAAAGCCTGCTGAATGATGTTCTGTCACTAGTTCGATCGCCTCCTTTTCCAGCATCTGATCTACTGCTAGTTGGAGGGCCTGATTCATGATGGGGTCCCTGTATCTGGCCATCAACTCCCTTGGGGTAGTCGTCAAGGGAGGCCTCGCAGTGAACGGGATGAGGTACCCCTTCTTCACGATCGAAAGGGTCCAAGAATCTGCGCCTTTCTGGCCCCAGACTTCTGCAAACTGTAAAAGCCTGGCACCCACCGTTGTCTGAAGGACTTGAGTCTTATTTGGAAGGTTTGATTGTCTTCGCAAAAATCCTCCCTCTTCTATTAGGTTTGCGACCTCTGAACGAGGTGGATCTTGAGGTAGAAGCCCCTCGAAAGGGTTCCTGAATGGTAGACTTCACCTTTCTCGTCTTAGTCGGGAAGGAAGGACGAGGCTTCCTTGCAGACTGGGCCAGAAGGTCCTGCGTAGCCTTGGCAGAGAGAGCCTTCGAAATGTCCTGAATGAGATGTTTAGGAAACAGTTGTGCGGAGAGAGGAGAAAACAGCAAAGAAGATCTCTGCGCATGGGAGACGGACTTCGTCAAAAAGGAGCAAAAGACTGATCTTTTCTTCAAGACGCCCGCCCCAAACAGTGAAGCGATTTCGCTGGCTCCGTCCCTTACTGATTTATCCATACAGGATAACACACAATGCAAGTCTTCCGGAGAAAAAGACTCTGGTCATTGTGTCTTCTTGGCTAAGACTCCGAGTGACCAATCGAGAAAGTTGAATACTTCCAACACTCTGAAAATATCTTTCAGAATGTGGTCTATCTCATTCATGGCCCACGTTGTTTTGGCCGAGTTCAGCGCTGACCTTCTTGTGGCATCTACCAACGCCGAAAAGTCTGCATCGGCTGAGGACAGGAGACCCAGCCCCAAGGGCTCTCCTGTCTCATACCAAAATCCAGTCCGTCCGGAAAGCTTCGACGGAGGGAAGGCGAACATAGTTTTCCCCGCTTCCTCTTTGGTGCGCATCCAGGATCCAAAACTCCTGAGCGCTTTCTTCATTGAGAGGGTCGGTTTCATTCTCACACACGAAGACCCTTTCGTTGTCTTAGCCGTGGAGAACAACGAGTGCGGAGAAGGAGGAGCAGCAGGGCTTAGGGAATCCCCGAACTCCTGAAGAAGCTCTGTGAGCTTCTTGTAAGAAGAAACTGCTGCCGATGTACTCGTTTCTTCATCAGAACCTTCCTGGCCTTCTTGAAGAGGAGAGCGAGGAGGATCCTTAGAGGAGTTCCTAGCGGGGGTATAGCGTGAGGTTGGAGACAATCGTCTCGAAGGAGGAGTCGAATCCACAGGAGAGCGGCGCACAGGAGAGCGACGAGTCAAAACCGAAGGGCGCCTTTCCGAAAAGTCTTCTCTAAACTCGCACTCCTTCCTCGAGGAAGACGAAATCTTAACTGCAGAAGGGGTAGGACTCCTGTCCCTTGAAAGACCACGTCTATCAACAGGGCGCTTACGAGAGGGAGAGAGCCTACCAGAATCCTGGCGCCTATCGTGAGGAGAGCGGCTGCTAGGCACTGAGCGCCTATCAGGAACAGGGCGCTTGAGAGGATCCTGGCGCCTACCAAGCGGAGAAACGCTACTAGGCGCCGAGCGCCTGTCAGGAGCAGGGTGCTTGAGAGGTTCTTGGTGCCTACGAAGCGGAGAGCGGCTCGGCGCCTAACAGGAGAAGGGCGCTTGAGAGGCTCTTGGCGCCTACCAAGCGGAGAACGGCTGTAAGGCTCCTAGCGCCTAACAGAAGCAGGGCGGTTGAGACGTTCTTGACTCCTAGCAAGAGGAGAACGATCAGGAGAAGGGCGCCTCGAGATTGATGAGCACCTACTAGGAGAACGAAGCAGTCGAGGCTCATGGCGCCTCTCCACAGGAGAACTGCTACCAAGAGAAGGACGCCTACCAGGCGCAGGGCTCCTACTAGACTCTTGACGTCTTACAGGAGAGGAGCGACTTACAGGAGAAAAGCTCCTACTAGTCACGGGGTCCGAAGTTCGAGAAGAGTAGTAGGAAGGAGAAGAGCGCCTACTCGCAGAGGGGCGCACTCTAGGTTCTCGGAGATGAGGAGGAGAGGAACGACGAGACGGAGACGACGAAATGAGCCTTCTCTGACCTGAGCGCCTCTTTTCTCTTGAACGTACTCTAGAGGAAGGCGGAAGAGACGGAGCGGAGCGTATACCGGAGGCAGGAATCCGATCTGGAGAAAAACCTTCGCCATCCAAAGAGCGCCTGTCCGAAGTTTGGCGCCTCGACGCCTCTGAGAGAGCACCAGGGGAGTGGTGCCACTCTCGTGAATTCCTACGCTTGGCCGAAGCTTCCCTAAAAGAAGGAGATCGCAGACTACGAGGAGAGCGTTCCTTCGAAGAAAAGCGCCTAGATCTCTTGATAGGAAGAGACACACCCTTCCTTCTACGAGATCTCGAGGCTAAGGAGTCCGCCAGGGCCGAGATCTGAGCCTGGAGGTCCGCCAGCACTCGAGTCGGTGAATCTACAGGATCTTCCTACGAAGCAAACGCAGAGCGGGGAGCGGGAGAAGAAGGGCGATCGCAGGATCTCCTGGGTCTTTTCACTTCCAAGGAAGCCTCTTCAGTAAAGTCTTCTGGGCTGGATGCCAAAGGACTGAAGGGAGCCTTCGAAGCCCTCTTCAACGGGCGCGACGCATCCGTAGAGTTCCAACCGCGTTTCGGAGAAGGCGAAGAAGACGAAGAGAAACACTGGCGTAGGATCTCCTTCTTGACACGTTCCGAGGCAGCCTGGGAGCAAACTTCAGGATCTGCCGAGGGGACGCCTGACCGGTGGGGGCTCTCCCTAGCCCTCCTGCGGCTTTCGACTTTCCTCCTCCACTGGAACTAGGAGTCTGGAAGAGGTCTAAGCCTGGAGGCACTAAGGAGCCGGTCAGACGCACCCTCCACATCGCTGGGGACACTGCACTTATCACCAACACTAACAATCTTACCTTGTTCTAGCAGGCGAGTCTTGTCTTCCTTAGATTGAAAGGAAGCCTTTAAGGCCGCCGCCTTACATCCCTCAATCAAACATACACTAAACAAAACCAGAGTTTTGGTTACAGAATCTAAGTCAGACATTCTACAAGAAAAATCCAGCGCAAAGTCAAAATCGGTCCACAAACAGCGTGCCAGCAAGCCAAACAGAGCGAATACGTCACCAAAAAGGTCCAAATTAATCTCCAGGCAAGCGAGAATCGAAAAGTCTATCGAAAGGAAACAACAACAGTTGTTATCGTTCCGGCCGACAGAGAAAATCTGACAGGAAAGGGGGATTGGTTCGCGTACACCCACCCACCCAGCGGCGGGTAAGGTAGACCCACCTGACCTACCTGTCGGTGCGCCGCGCGAGATTTGAAATTCTGTCGGGAACGTCGGAGAAATATAGATAAGTATATATCTGACAGGAAAGTTACATGTACAAAAATTATTATATATATATAATATATATACAAAATATATAATATATATATATAATAGTATAATAATTAATATTAATATTATTATTATAATTTAATTTTTATTACTGTTATGTGTTTATAAGGAAGTCTACTTAATGATTTTTGAATGATGTGTATTTGTGTATAAATTTTCTGATTTTTAGAATACTGGTGTACAATGCAGAATTCATTTAACTAATTATTGAATACTGTTAGAAATAGCCATTATAATTTAAGACCAACAACAATTAGACAGTCAAACTCCAGTGCCACATTCCTGAGAACATTAACTCGCAAGCCACTCATTTTTGTGGATGTGTAGATAATTAAAATCCTGACAAAATTAGACTAGAATCAAACCAGTGGCTAGATGATGCAGAAAGTCAAACATCCACAAGGGGAATAACAAGGGAAAGAGTTAAAATTAACGAAACCTTGCTTCTCGTTAGTTCAGAAAGAGGTGATGCACATAGAACTCTTAATTCAGTGAGATTCAGTAAAATAATTATACACACTGAATTTAAACAAATTTGTTTATGAATATGGGAACCAGTCAGTCAAAGTAATGCATTATATAACATCAACAAATTCCTTACACATTTTGTTGGGGAATCAATAGCCAACCTTCATACAGATACTGAAGAGTCGATACATCAGGTAATAGAAGACTTTAAGTAAACTAGTACCACTAAAGAAATAAGGATGATTTCGGGGATGATGAAAATGATTTAGTTAGCTTATGGCATGTGTTGAATTATTTGTCATTTGGAACAATGTATAATGCACTTGGTGAAAAAGGAAAGAAGGCTTTCAAGAGTGTTAAAATTGATCCAAAAACTGATAGCCTTACAGCATTAATATCAATGAGAAATGAAAGCCAAAAGAAAAAGACAGACTTTTCTAAGGAATTGGTAGGGATAACAGAAGTTCAAAATGAACAAAAGGGCAGAAATATAAGTGCTTCATATAAAATATGTAACCAGTATAACAAGAATGCCAAACAATTTGGGAATAGACAAACTTTCTTTCAAGGGAAATTTGCACAAAATAATGGAATAAAATGGAACCCAACCCAGAAAGGAAGACAAAATCATTCCAGGAATGGTCCACCTGTCAGATATAATATTGGTCAATATAATATAATATGGTCAATATACATAAACATAATCTGGTCAATATACAAAAACAAATGACTCAAAGCCAGTGAATAATCAAGCCCAAGGAACTAGACCAAAAATAACATGTGAAAACTGCAGGTCTACAAATAATTTCACTAACGAATGCAGAAAGCCTAGAATATGTGCAGTTTGCAAAAAGGTCGGGCATTTAACTAATAACTGTTGGTTCAATAGTAAGGAGGCCAATAGAGAATGTCAATAACAACAGTAACCCAAATACAAATAAGTCTTCAAGTCAGTGGCAATTAACCCCTTTACAGAAAAAGGAAAGTAAATCCTTTCCGTGATGAAAGAGAAAGAGTAGAGTCACAATAGGAAACGAAGGTTCATCCGCATTTCCCTATTTACATGGCAAAGTACAGTGGAACCTCGACATACGAAAGTCCCAACTTACGAAAAATTCAAGTTACGAAAGCAAACACGAAGATTTTTTGCCTCTACATACAAATATAATTCAGGTTACGAAAGGGTGTTACTGTAAAGTCCCGAGATTCACCTGGACCGCCGAGAACAATTTTAAAACTCGCCCGCCGCCAACTGAGTAGACTTGCCACCATCTTCCCACTCTCCCATTGGTTCCTGATGCTAGTCACCGCCGTAAGATCCTGCTCTCCTATTGGTCAGCATCTCTCCCATCGTGCTCTACATAAAGGCGTTCTTCGGCCACTCAGTAGAAGCATTGTTATCGTAAGCATGCCGAATTCGTTTATTCATATACGATTTAGTTAGTTAATGTAAATTCGTTTTAGTGATTTTGCTTTGTACTTATCATGTTGTGTGAGAACTTTTGTACATAACTTAACCCTCTTACGCCGAAGCCCTAAAAATCAAAACCTCTCCTGTATGCCGGCGCCGGTTTGGAGTGAGCGCGGAAGCGGAAAAAATAATTTTTTCAAAAAATCACAGCGCGCTTAGTTTTAAAGATTAAGAGTTCATTTTTGGCTCATTTTTTTGTCATTGCCTGAAGTTTAGTATGCAATCATCAGAAATGAAAAATAATATCATTATCATATGTAAATAATGCGAGATATGGTAGCGAAAAAAAAAAAAAAAATTCATTGATAATTGTATTCAAATCACGCTGTGCAAAAAACGGTCAAAGCTAACGAGTTACTTTTTTTTCGTTGTATTGTACACTAAATTTCAATCATTTTGATATATAATACAAAGTAAAACAATAAAAGCAACACCGGAAAAATATTATCACAAAATGATGTACGAATTTGTAACGCGTGGACGTAAACAATGTTATTTTTCAAAAAAATTCACCATAATTCTAAAATATTGTTCTAGAGACTTCCAACATTTGTTTCAAAATTAAGACAAAAAATGATTAATATTACAATACGTAAGAGTTTTAGATTACAATTGCAGATTTCGACCATTTCGGACGAGTTAAATTTGAACGAATGTCGAAATTTTATATATATTTTTTTTATATGCACATATTACGGAGATGGAAAATGCTACAACCTTCACTTATTTTTTATTGTATTCTTCATGAATTTGTGCACATTTTGGTATATGAAACTCTATAAAACGAGCAAATATTAGGATAATGCGATGTACGTATTTCGGAGACTTGCGGCCGCGAATCGGCGCGCAGAGTGAAGGTAAATATATTTTTCAAAAATTCACCATAAATCACAATATTGTTCTAGAGACTTCAAATTTGTTTCAAAATGAAGAAAAATGACGGAATATTACTAGGCCGTAAGATTTTTAG
>NC_087201.1:34284297-34309531 GCF_015104395.2 Macrobrachium nipponense | reverse complement strand
AATCTTTCGATAGTCGAAAGGCAGTCAGGGCGAGAGCGTGGTATGTTTTGTGATACCTCTCGAAGTGGGGTTGTCTGAGCAGATCTGTCCTTTCGGGAGAGATCTGGGGAAGTCCACCGTCCATTCCAGTACCTCTGTGAACCATTCTCGAGCGGGCCGCCAAAGGGAGCGATTAACGTCATCCTCGTTCCTTCCGAGGACACGAACTTCCTTATCACCTCCCCCAGTAACTTGAACGGGGAAACGCGTATGCTCTATGCCCGTCCAATCCATGAGCAGGGCATCGACTGCTAGGGCTCTGGGATCCTCCCCCAACGAGCAGAAGTTTTCCATCCTTCTGGAGAGGAACGTCGCAAACAGATCTTTACTTGAGGTTTTCCCCATAGAGACCACAGTTTCTGGCAGGACTTCTGAATGAAGGGTCCACTCTGTTGGAAGGACCTGGTACTTCCTGCTCAATCTGCCTGCCCTTATATTTCTTCCTCCTTGAACGAATCTCGTCAAGAGTACTGTCTTCCGTTCCTCCGCCCAGATTAATAGATCCCTTGCCAACTCGTAAAAGGAGAAAGAGTGGTTCCCCCCGCCCCCCCCCCCCCCCCCCCCCACCCCCCCCCCCCCCCCCCCCCCCCGCTTTCTGATATATGCCAGAGCCGTGGTGTTGTCCGAGTTGACCTGGACCACCACACCTCTGACCTCCTCCTCGAAATGCCTCAGAGCCAAATGAATGGCTATAAGCTCTTTCGCATTTATATGCCAGGGCATCTGTTCTTTCGTCCAGATGCCTGACACTTCCTTCGTCCCTAGTGTTGCTCCCCATCCTGTTTCCGAGGCGTCGGAGAACAACACTAAGCGAGACAAGACACTCCCTCGTTCTTTTTCAGAGGTTCTAACCACCATCGCAAGTGGTTCTTGATGCTTTCCTGTAGAGGAAAGGAATCTGCCAATTCTCCTGCCTTCCTGTTCCACCTTCTCCTCAGGTAGAACTGCAGCCTCCCTACAGAAACGAACTGCTCTAGCGACGAAAGGGTGCCCAGAAGACTGAGCCATTCCCTCGCCGAGCTTCGCTCTTTCTCTAGGAAGGCCAAGATTTTCTCCAATCCTCTCGCAATCCTTTCTTGGGATGGAAATGCTCGAAAACCCCGAGAATCCATCCGAATCCCCAGATAGACAATGTCCTGGCTGGGGATCGTCTGCGACTTCTCGAGGTTCACGAGCAATCCTAGAGATTTGACTGGATCCAGAGTTATCTCCAAGTCCTCCAAACACTGCTGTCTTGACTGCGCTCTTATGAGCCAGTCGTCCAAGTAGAGTGATATTCTCACCCCCTTCAGATGTAGCCATCTTGCTACGTTCCTCATCAATGCCGTAAACAACTGAGGAGCCGTCGAGAGGCCGAAGACACAACCCTGAATTGGAAATAAATCCTTCCCTGCACCATGAATCGAAGATATTTTCTCGATGAAGGATGCAGGGGGGACGTGAAAGTAAGCGTCCTGAAGGTCGAGGGAGACCATCCAATCTCCTGGACGCAGAGCCGCAAAGGACCGAGTATTGGAAGTCTCCATGGAGAACTTTGTCTTCTCCACGAAGCGGTTCAATGCACTCACGTCCAGCACAGGGCCTCCACCCTCCCAAAGCTTTTCGCCACTAAGAAAAGGCGATTGTAAAGCCCCGGAGTGAGGATCCTGCACTGTCTCGGATGGCCTCCTTCTCCAACATTTGCTGTACTAAACCCAACAGGGAATCTATTTTTGCAGTGGATCCTTTGCGTTTACCTCGATGGACAGCTCCCTCCCCGGTGTCGTCGTCAATGGAGGTCTGTCTCTGAAGGGGATGAGATATCCTTTCTTGAGCACTTCCAGAGACCAAGAATCTATTTGCCTCGAGGCCCACGCTTCTGAAAACCTCAGTAGCCTGGCCCCTACTGGTGCTTGGAGGACTGGTATCTCATTTGGAATTCTTTTTCAGCACTCTAATGGAAGAAGACCTTCCTCTTCTTTCCACTCCTCTCTTCCTAAGGGCTCGGCCTGAAGAGCTCCCTCGAAAGGGCTGCTGAGCACTTCTTGGCTCCCTCTTTGTGGCAGGAACAGCTGGTCTTGACTTTTTTGCTGATTGGACAAGCAAGTCTTGTGTTGCCTTCTCAGTCAGCGAGTGAGAAATATCCCTCACTAACTGAGAAGGGAACAGCTGTTTAGACAGAGGGGCGTATAAGAGAGACGCCCTCTGGACTGGAGAGACTGCTTTTGTCAAAAATGAGCTAAAGACTGCCCTCTTCTTCAGAATTCCTGCCCTGAAAAGGGATGCCACTTCCGCTGATCCATCTTGCACCCGCCTTATCCATACAGGCGAGCACACTATGCAGGACTTCGGGTTCCAAGAAATCAAGGATCTTGAGTCTTCTTGGCCAAAGCCCCAAGGGACCAGTCTAGGAAGTTGAAAACTTCCAAGACATGGAATACTCCCTTGAGGAGATGGTCCATTCCTGACATAGTCCAGTTCGTGTTAGCCGATGGAAGCGCGTGCCTTCTTGCCGAGTCCACCAAGGTCGAGAAGTCTGCGTCTGCCGAAGAGGGAAGAGCTAGTCCCATTGCTTCCCCCGTGTTGTACCAAATCCCTCTCCTTCCCGATAGTCTGGAAGGGGGACAGGTAAACACAGTCTTTCCCGCCTCCTCCTTGGATTTAAGCCAATTTCCGAAAGCCTGCAAAGCCCTCTTCATTGAGATGGTAGGCTGCACCATTAAAATTCAAAAAAAGAGAAGACTTTGAAGTCTTCGTACTTGAAAATAAAGACCGAGGAGAAGGAGGGGCAGCAGGACTCTGAGACTCTCCGAATTCTTTCAATAAGAGGGCTGCCAAGGTCTTATAGTCCGAAAGACCTGCCCCCTTATTTGCTTCCGAGTCCGAAACATCTTCCATATCTTGAGCAGTGACATTTGGAGAAGAGTGCGCAACCGGAGTAGGACTCCTCTCTAAGCAAGGTGAGGGGCTCTTAGCAATATCAACTCTAACCTGACAAGGGCTACGGCCGCCTGTGCGACGTCTTGAGTCCCTGCCAGGAGAAGGCCGATCTTGCCCTTTGCCTATAGTTAAACTAAGACTATCCTGACAAGGACGACGGCCGCCTGTGTGACAACTCCCGTCCCTATCAGGAGAAGGTCTTGAATGTTTAAAACCTTTCGCAGAATCAGCCACATCCTGACAAGGGCTACGGCCGCCTGTGCGACGTCTAGAGACCCTGTCAGGCAAAAACTGATCCTGCGAGAAGTCCCAAAGAGGAGCCTCTCGGTCCGCTTCTAGCTCCATGTCCGATGAAGATCTTGATTCATGGCGCCTGGCTCCTGGCGCCTGGTTGGCGCCCGGTTGACGCCTGGCGCCTGGAAGGCGTATCAATCCTGGACAGTCTATCATGGCTGGTAGGCGCCTCAGGCGCCAGGCGCCTGGAAGGAGCCTCAGGCGCCAGGCGCTTTGCGCCTAGTAGGAGTTTCAGGCGCCTCCTGCGCCTTTCTGTATTTATGTATCTTTATAGAATCCTCCCGCCTCGTAGGCGTTTTATGCCTGGCAGGCGGCTGGCACCAGACTCCTGGCAGGCGCCTCGTCCGAGCTGTCAAGAGACTTCCACCGGACGGGATCCCTTAACGGGAAGGAATCGATCCTTTCTCCTGGGAGGATCCTTCTTCAAAACTCCCACTAACGAAGATATCTGTTGCTGCATTTGCCTCAGGATCTTAGTAGCTGCGTCTTCTTTTTCCACATCCGATCTCGGGGAAGGAGGATTTGATGAAAATATCTCCTTTCTCTTCTTTTCCGGAGGATATTCTTCCGGGAACTCTTCCGGGCTGGAGTCTAAAGATGGCGACTTCCAAGATCTTTTAGAAGGTCTCGACAGCTTGTCCTAACTCCATCCTTTCTTTGAAGAAGAATCGGATGAAGAAAAACACTGTTTTAGGATGCCCTTCCAACGGCTATCCTTGGCAGTCTGGGACGCAACTACAGAATCTGTCGAGGGGACGCCTGACCGGTGGGGATTCTCTGAAACCTTCCTGCGGCTTTTGACATTCCTTCTCCTCTGGGCATGGGAGCTTGGAAGAGGTCTAGACCTGGGAGCGAGACAGAGCCGATCAGACACACCCTCTACTTCACTGGGAACACTTTCACTTTGCTTACCTTCCAAATCCTTTAACTTGCGTTCCATCTTCAAAAGGGAAGCTTTCAGATTTGCAATTTCCGATGTTGAACTTGCAGAATCGGATAATTGAGAAGGTAAAGCTGTATGGGAGGAAGCAATTACATTAGAGATAGGCATCAGACTACTAACTGGCTCGTTAGAGACCGACCTACTCAAACTCTTGGAAGAGGCTTTTCTAGCCCTATCCCTTTCCAATTTTCTTAAATATGAGTTAAGAATCTTCCATTCCTCCTCATTTAAAATGATATTGTAATGATACAATTAAGTTTGTTCATACTTACCTGGCAGATATATATATAGCTGTATTTTTCCGAATCCGACAGAAATTTAAACACTTACGACACACGCAGTGGGAGTCAGGTGGTTAGTACCCATTCCCGCCGCTGGGAGGCGGGTATCAGGAATCATTCCCATTTTCTATTCATAATTTTTATTTCCACTGTCTCCTGAGGGGAGGTGGGTGGGTACTTGATTATATATATCTGCCAGGTAAGTATGAACAAACTTAATTGTATCATTACAATATCATTTTGTTCATAGAAACTTACCTGTCAGATATATATATAGCTGAATCCCACCTTTGGTGGTGGGAGTAGACAGAATAGAAGATTTAGGAACATATATATGCAGATAATTGATATCTTGATTCCTTACCTGTTAGCATAGCTGACTTCGTGGTTACTGCCGCATAAGGTCTGCTTGTGACTACTAGAGTTGCCCAGCAAGTAGAGACCTATAAAGCTGGTTGCACACCAGATGATCTGTCAACAGGGGCGAGACCACGACGTGACTAGACCATTGACCATACAAATGAGGGCAACGAAGTAAAACCAAACCACCTGGCATAGCCTACCAAAAAGTATCCCACATAGACTAAGCTAATGGAAGGGAGATCCGCCGCAGGCGGTCAGCCCCACAACCATAACACAAGTTAAAAACTCCCCTAAACCATTAAAGGATAAGATGAGCGCTACCTCCTGCCCCAAAACAGTGTCTGCAGCGACGTATGGTCCGAGCGGAGTAACAATTTTCGTATGTTGCTTTCACCTCCCGCAGGTAGTGTGAAGCGAACACGAATTGCTTCGCCAATAAGTGGCGCCCAAAATATCTTTGATTGCCATATTTTTGTGAAAAGCCACCGAAGTAGCAATAGCCCTCAACTCGTGGGCTTTCACTTTCAGAAGCTCCTGTCACTTTCACTACACTTTTCATGGGCTTCCTTAACCGTACTTCTTAAGAAGAACGCCAGTGCATTCTTCGACATCGGAAGATCTGGTTTTTTCACAGAGCACCACAAGTTCTCCGAAGAACCTCTGCATGCTCTGGTTCTCTGCAAATAAAACTTAGAGAGCCCTGACAGGACACAGGGACTCTCTCAGCTTCAGGTCCCACTAGCTCCGACAACCCTTTGATCTCGAACGTCCTCGGCCAAGGGTTGGGAAGGGTTCTCGTTCTTTGCTAAGAACGTAGGACTTAAGGAACAAACTGCACTATGATCCTTGAACCCAATATGCTTGCTTATGACTTGAATTTCGCTAACCCTCTTCGCCGTCGCCAGAGCGGTTAGGAAAATGGTCTTCTTAGTAAGATTCCAATAAGCAGAGGCTAAAATAAATGGGAGCGGTTCAAATTGACTCGACATGAGAAACTTTAGTACACGTCTAAGTTCCACGATGGTACTTTAGGTTGGAGAACTTTCACAGTCTCAAATGATCTAACGAGATCATGAATGTCTCTATCATTCGCTAAGTCGAGTCCTCTATGTCTGAAGACCACAGAAAGCACGCTTCTGTAGCCTTTAATCGTGGGAACGGCTAGTTTCGCTTCTTTCCTAAGGTGAAGAAGGAAATCTGCTATCTGGCTCACAGAGGTTGAGGTGGAGGAAATGCCCTTCCTTCTGCACCAACTTCTAAAGACAGCCCACTTTGATTGGTAAACTGCGATTGAGGAGGGCCTCCTTGCGGTGGCAATCGCCGTTGCCACAGGTCTTGAAAAACCCCTCGCTCTGGCCAACTTCTTGATAGTACTGAACGCAGTCAGACTCAGAGCGGGGGAGGTTTTTTGTGGTACTCTCGTAAGTGGGGCTGTCTGAGTAGATCTTTCCTTAGGGGCAGAGTCCTTGGAAAGTCTACTATGGAAGGACGAGTCAACCTCCGTGAACCAGTCGACCGCTGGCCAGAAGGGGGTGATGAGGGTCATTCTCGCTCCTTCTGATGCAGCGAACTTCCTCATTACTTACCCGAGGATTTTGAATGGGGGAAAAGCGTAAATGTCTAGTCCCGACCAATTCCACAGTAGGGCGTCTACTGCCACTGCTCCCGGGTCCAGAACTGGGGAGCAATACAGCGGAAGTCTCTTCGTTCGGGAAGTTGCGAAAACGTCCACATGAGGACGTCCCCACAGCTTCCATAGCGCCTGGCATACTTCCTGATGAAGGGTCCCATTCCGTCGGCAGAAGCTGTCCTTGCCGACTGAGAAGGTCCGCTCGCACGTTTCCACGCCTGACACAAATCTTGACAGAATCGTGACGTTTTGCGACTTCGCCCAAATCAGGATATTCCTCGCGATGGCGAACAGAGAAGGAGAGTGAGTTCCCCCCTGTTTCCTGAGGTATGCCAAGGCTGTGGTGTTGTCCGAGTTTATCTGAACCACTTTGTTGGAGACTTCCTCTTGGAAGAACCTTAGAGCAAGGTAAACCGCTGAAAGTTCTTTTAGATTGATGTGCCAGGACACCCTGTTCCCTCTCCAGGTGCCTGACACTTCTCTCCCTCCCAGTGTTGCTCCCCAACCCGTGGAGGACGTGTCGGAGAACAACACTAGGTCGGGGATCCGAAGCTTGAGCGAAAGTCCTTCCGCAAGCTTCTTTGGATCCAACCACCATTTGAGGTGCTTTTTCACTTCTTCCGTCAAAAACAAGACCTCTTCTAGATCCTGTTTGCGTGACCAATTGCTTGAGAGGAAGAACTGAAGTGGTCGGAGGTGCAACCTTCCCAGAGAAACAAACTTCTCCAGTGAGGAAATGGTCCCCAGCAGACTCATCCATTCCCTCACCGCCAGCATGTTTCCTTCCCTAGAAAGGCCGACACTTTGTCCAGGCATTGAAGTTGTCGCCCCTGGGACGGAAAAGCCCGAAAAGCCACTGAGTCCATCTGAATCCCCAGATAGACTAAGGATTGAGAAGGAGTCAGATGCGACTTTTCGAGATTCACCAGAAGTCCCAGGGACCTC
The DNA here is from genome assembly GCF_015104395.2 of Macrobrachium nipponense. Taxonomy (NCBI): domain Eukaryota; kingdom Metazoa; phylum Arthropoda; class Malacostraca; order Decapoda; family Palaemonidae; genus Macrobrachium; species Macrobrachium nipponense. Next base: position 34,302,117 of record NC_087201.1, on the reverse strand, counting down.
GCTAACGACAGAGTCGTGTGAAGGTCCTTCAGACCACCGGGTCTTGCGATGAGGCTCGAATAAGCCCAGTCGTCTAGGTAGAGAGAGATCCTTATTTCCGCAAGATGGAGCCACCTCGCAACGTTCTTCATAAGAACGGTGAACACCATCGGCGCCGTGCTGAGACCGAAGAGCAGAGTGCCCTGAATTGGAAAATCTTCCCTTTTAGGACAAACCGCAGGTATTTCCTTGATCGGGGATGGATGGGGACGTGAAAGTATGCGTCCTGAAGGTCTAAAGAGACCATCCAATCCCCCGGTCTTAAGGCTGCAAGCACGGATTGAGGTGTCTCCATCTTGAACTTCTGCTTGGTAACGAAGCGATTTAGACTGCTGACATCCAGAACGGGGCGCCACCCCCCTGACTGCTTCGGCACTAGGAACAACGACGGTTCGTAAAACCCCGGAGAACTCCGGTCGAAGACCTGTTCCACTGCCTGCTTCTCGATCATTTGATCTAGTAGATCGTGAAGCACTTTCTCGCTTTTCTCCCTGATACGAAGGAGACAAAAATCCTTTGGTGTCGAAGACAGCGGGGTAACATCAGGAAAGGAATTCTGTACCCCTTCTTGACGATGTCAGAGACCAAGCGTCGGCACCTCTCTCTTCCCAAGCTTTCGCGAAATGTAGAAGCCTGGCTCCTACCGGTGGCTGAAGGACTTCCCTCTCACTTCTTGCTCTTGGAAGGAGCGGGAGTCTTGCCTCTGAAAGAGCCTCTTCCTCGAGGGGCTGGCTTCGAGGAAGAAGCGGATCGAAAGGGCTTCGATTTCTTCAAAGCAGAGGACCCAGAAGACGAAGTAGTAGTAGGCTTCCTAGAAGACTGTGCCAGAAGGTCTTGGGTTGCTTTCTCCTGGAGACTGGCAGCTATGTCCTTTACCATAGACTGGGGGAAGAGATGTTCTGAGAAAGGAGCGAAAAGAAGATCCGCTTTTTGCGCTGGTGAGACCGACTTTGCAGTAAAATTTGCAAAAAAGTGCTCTTTTCTTAAGCAGTCCCGTGCTGAAATGAGCAGCCAATTCCTCAGAACCATCCCTGACGGCCTTGTCCATGCAAGACAATACACTGGACAGCTCCCCCAGACTGATGGAATCAGAACTCCTGGACCTGGCATCCAATACTCCAAGGCACCAGTCAAGAAAATTAAAGACCTCTAGTGTCCTGAAGAGGCCTTTAAGGTGAAAGTCTAACTCACTATGCGTCCAAGAGACCTTAGAGGAAGACAGAAAAGATCTTCTGGCGGCATCCACAATTAATACTACCAAAGTCTCCTTGAGCTGAGGCTGGAAGCTTAACTCCGACGTTTTCTCCCCGTCTCATACCACATACCAGCTTTGCAAAGTCTTGAAGGTGGTAAAGCGAAAGAAGTCTTGCCTGAAGCTTTCCTCTTTTCCATCCAATCATGGGCCTTTCGAAAAGCTTGCTTCGTAGAAAGCGACTTCTTCATTTTCACAAAGCCCGAGATCTTAGTAGCTTTGGATGACGAAAACTGAGAGGGAGGAGTACGTGGAGCTTCAGGTTGGAAAGTGTCTGCAAAGACTGACTGTAGCAAACGAGTCAAAACCTTGTAGTCCGTCGAACTGGAGCCAACTGCTGTTCTTCGTCCACTTCGACGAAAGCGTCACTAATTTCCTCTTCAGACACTGGAGAAGTCGGAGGAAGTAAAGAAGAGTCACGAGCTTTCTCAAAAGAGAAAGAGCGGCGAACAGGAAGAAGTTCCCGCTTCCGCTTGCGCTTGCGGAGGTGGAAAACTGACGTCCGTTAGGCGCGCGCATTTGGCGTCCGACCGAAGCCAATCTACTGGCGCCGACTGAAGCGCGCTCGACCGCAACAGGTGTACACCTGGCGTCCACTGGCGCGCGCTGAGCGTCCACTGGTGCGCGCCGAGCGTCCACTAAAACGCGCTGAGCGTCCACTGGCGCTCGCTTACCTTGCAAACCGAATCACGCTCCGCGTCCACTAAAGCGCGCTTGACTTTCACAGAAGCGCGCTCGGCATCTAAAGAAACGCGCTTCTTATCAACAAGTTTCGTAGCAGCGGAAACAACCGCTTCACGAGAGCGAGAAACAAATTTCTCGCCTCCTCTAGAAAGTTGCTGGGGAGCAGAACGAACTCTAGAGGGAGACTCAAACGGAGAGAGAGACGAGCGAGGAGAGGGAGAGGGAGAACGCCTCGACCTCTTCACAGGAAGATTGTCATCCTTCTTACGGCGACGTGGAACAGTCTCTCTCGAAGAAAAAACATCTCGAAGTTGCTGCTGAAGAGACTGGAGAATCTTGCTTGTAGGTGAAGCCTCCTTTTCTGGGGAGGGGCTGATCCTGTGAGCAGGCGAGTGGCGAGGGACGCCTTCTTCCTACTCCCAGGAACCGCCACTTCACGCACCTTAGAGCGACTGCGGCGCTCGAAAAGAAACATCTAGGAAAGACTCCGCCTCCGAATAATCCTTATGCTTCTTCTGCGGAGGAAAAGCAGCAAACGCACTATCAGGCGACGAGCAAAGTTCCGGAGAACAACTTGGACGTGAAGCGTCCCGAACGCGAGCCGTCTTTTTCAGCGGACGTGATGCGGTATGAGAGCTCCACCCCTTGCGCGGGGAGGAAGCTTCAGAAGAAGAAAAGCACTCCTTGAGAAGACGTGCACGCGCACGCTCCTTGGCAGTCTGGGTAGGTTCGTCAGAAGCTGCCGAAGGCACGCCAGATCGGTGGGGGTTCCTCGTAACCCTCCTTCGACTTTCGACATGCTCTCTCTCCCGTAATCTGGGAGTCAAGCAGAGGTCTAGGTCTAGAGGCGGAATGAGGCCGATCTGACGCACCCTCCACTACACAAGGGGCACTTTCACTGCACTTCTCTTCACTTTTGCTCTCCAGAGCTAACACTTTTGATTCTAAGTTACGAATCGATTCAAGAATTAGCGATAAAGTATTACCTTCTACCGACACTGTTTCAGGGGCCGGAGGCAACACTACAGGGGTAGGAGCATAATCTACAGCAAGGATCCCTTAACAGGAGAATATTATAAAATCTTGCCTACCTGAAACAACTCCTGGAGGAAGACCTCCTTAACCTATCTCGCTCAAGTTTCTTAAGATAGGTTTCATACGCCTTCCATTCCGACTCTGTTAATCTTTCACACTCCTTACAACGACTTTCAAACGTACATTCATTCCCCCTGCAAACTTTACAAACAGAATGTGGGTCTACTGAAGCTTTCAGTAGCCTACCTCTACATTCGGACATAGAACAAAATCTAGCGCTAGCAGAACTAGACCCTGACATCTTGATCAAAGAAAAATCAATACCAAATTCAAATCAATCCAAAGTCAACGTGTGCCAAGCCACCGATCCAATTCAGATACCAAAGAAAAACCAAAAGGGATACTCAAGTAGCTAGTAAGTTTCCAAAATCTGGACGGAGGTGCTGCAAACAGGTGTTTTCAGCACCGGCGACAGAAAAATTATGAATAGAAAATGGGAATGATTCCTGATACCCGCCTCCCAGCGGCGGGAATGGGTACTAACCACCTGACTCCCACTGCGTGTGTCGTAAGTGTTTAAATTTCTGTCGGATTCGGAAAAATACAGCTATATATATATCTGACAGGTAAGTTTCATGAACAAATTCTTACATTCATCACATGTATTCAATTGTGAGCATTCATTCCCTCTACATTTCTTACAAGTAGTGTGAGGGTCTACCGAAGCTTTCGGTACTCTCACATTACAACTTTCATCCACACACACACTGAACGAAAAAGAAGAGTCAGACATTCTGATAAAAATCCAAATCCAAATTCAAAAAACAGTCCACAAAAGCATATGCCAGGCCAGAGATCCAATACGTCACCAAAATATCAGTCTAGAAGATCAACGGCGATGAAACACAAAAGTCAAAGTCAGGAGGAACTAGCAACGATGTTACTAGCACCGGCGACAGAGAAAATCTGGTTCTAGAACGGTAATGGTTCCTATTCCTGCCACCCAGCGGCAGGCCGGTAGATCACCTGACCTACCTGTAGCGTGTGCCGCGAAATTCGAATTTCTGTCGGGACGACGGAGTCTATAGCTAAGTATATATCTGACAGGGAAATTGAATGTATGAAAATTCATATTTAGCAAAAAATGACTTTTAGAAAAAAAACTCCTCATTTGATTGGAGGTCTACATCAGGTCTATATATGGTAGTAATCCCAAGTCTTAATATTAAATATCAAGGGAGGATATAGAATTTGAAAAATGGTTATTTTCGGGATAAATCGCCCTGGCGTCACAAAACTGAAGGTCAGAGGCGAAAATCATATGCAGTTTGGAGATGTCCCAAGTCACCTTATTAAGTGGTATGAATATCAAAGTCCTGTCCTTAAAGAATGGCATTAGCCGGCCAGCCCCCTTAATGGTTCCAGTTTTATGGCGCTTGGCTAACAGCATCGTCAATCAGAGTTCTGGCAATGGTAAGCAGTTTCTTGACATAGCTAAGCAGTTTATCAGCATCCCAATCCCCTAGTTTTGAGGAATTATCAAATTTTAGTTACTAACCTAACAGTTTTCAACTGTTTTATATCTAAATAAACATATCCTGAAGTGATAATGCTAAAAAAAATTTATATTGGTTTGCTGACAATTTTGTTCATCACTTGTATTACAATGTTAACCGTTAAACGCCGAAGCAGTATTTTAAAAATCGTCTCCCGTATGCTGGCGGCGTTCACGAGTGAGCGCCGAAGCGGAAAAAATGTTTTTTTTCAAAAAACCACAGCACGCTTAGTTTTCAAGAATAAGAGTTCATTTTTGGCTCCTTTTTTTTGTCATTGCCTGAAGTTTAGTATGCCACAATCAGAAATGAAAAAAATATCATTATCACATATATATATTGGGATATATGACAGCACGAAAAAAAAATTTCATATATAATTGTATACAAATCGCACTGTGAGCAAAACGGTTAAAGCTAACAAGTTAATTTTTTTTAGTTGTATTGTACACTAAATTGCAATCATTTTGGTATATAACACATTGTAAAACGATTAAGGCAACACAGAGAAAGTATTATCACAAAATGATGCATGAATTTGTACCGCACGGATGTTTAAAAAAAAGAAAAGCAGTTTTAAAATTCACCATACAATCGAAAATAAAATATTGTGCTAGAGACTTCCAATTTGTTGCATAAATTAAGGTAATTGATTGAATATTACTAGACTGTAAGTGTTGTAGCTTACAATTGCAGTTTTCTACCATTTCGGTCAAGTTAAAGTTGACCGAAGGACAAATTTTTTCTATTTATCGTTATTTATATGAAAATATTTCAAAACTGATAAAAGCTACAACCATGGGTTGTTTTTTGTTGTATTTTACATGACATTGCGCATATTTTCATATATAAAGCTTTATATAACGGCTAATTTAAAATGGTGCAAACATTATGACAATCGGCCGAAAAAATTTATGATTTTTTTGGAAGAGTTACCGTGCGGACGTAAGGAAAACGTTTATTTCATAAATTCACCATAAATTGAAATATTGTGCTAGAGACTTCCAATTTGTTGCAAATTAAAGGTAAATGATTGAATATTACTAGAATGTAAGAGTTTTAGCTTACAATTGCGTTTTATGACCATTTTGGTCGAGTCAAAGTTGACCGAAGGTTGAAATTTCGGCACTTATCGTTATTTATATGAAAATATTACAAAACTGATAAAAGCTACAACCATGGGTTGTTTTTAGTTGTATTCTACATGAAATTGTGCATATTTTCATATATAAAACTTTATGTAACAGATAGTTTAAAATGGTGCAAACATTACGAAAATTCGGAAGAGTTACCGAGCGGACGTAAGGAAAAGTTTTTTTCATAAATTAACCATAAATCAAAATATTATGCTAGAGACTTCCACTTTGTTGCAAAATGAAGGTAAATGATTGAATTTTACTAGAATATAAGAGTTTTAGCTTACAATTGTGTTTTTCGACCATTTCGGTAGTCAGTTGACCGAAGGTTGAAATTTTGGCACTTATCGTTATTTATATGAAAATACTTCAAAACTGATAAATGCTACAACCATGAGTTGTTTTTAATTGTATTCTACATGAAATTGCGCACATTTTCACATATAATACTCCATGTAACGGCTAATATAAAATGATGCAAAAATTATGTCAAAGTGACGAAATAATTTCCGAGATGTGACGCTGATGCTTTTTAGTGCGAGAAGAAAGAAATTTGCGCTTGCGCGCCTGGGTAACGATTGTAAACAAAAGAATGCCTTAATCCGTGAGCTCCCAGCATCCTCCAAGGCGCATGATTTAAAAGCTTTCGCTAGTAGGCCTATAACTATTTTTCCGCGAATTTTTAAAAAATCTTTTTTTTGTCGACGTACCATACGTCGGTTCGGCAGCCGACAAGACAATTTTCGTCAACGTTTAATACCTCCAATCGGCATTAAAGGGTTAAGCTGAGTTACAATTGTACCTAATAAAAGAATGATATTTGGCTAAGTAACAATCTGTTAAGCTGAGGTGCAATTTTATATACCTAATAAAAGAATGACATCTGGTAACACAATCTGTTACGCTGAGGTCCAATTGCACCTAATAAAAGAAAATTTTAAAAATAAAGTAAAAATTGTGAACATTCCTAAATTTGCTTCTTGACTTACTATCACTCTAGATCAAAGTATTTTCAATTTGATCAATTTCTTTTCATTTTTAAATGACTACAAAAAAAATCTTACCTTATTAATGAAAACTACAATATGTTCAATTCCAATCTGTTTGGCAAGGAGTAAATGTTCCTTTGTTTGGGGCATCACACCATCAGTGGCAGCTACCACCAATATTGCGCCATCCATTTGAGATGTCCCTGTAATCATATTCTGAAAAAGTGAATATTGTTTAATGAAGCAGTATGAAACCTTAAATTTAAAATCATCTATAATATAAACCCTATTTTGTAACTACATAATTATAATAAATTTTGGATATCATTTGTTTAATGTAACATAAGCCCCGAGTTACTCATAACCAAAGGGCTGTGGCAATTCCCATTGAACCAACATCAGATGCTGTACTGATGCCATTAAGTTATAATTAATCATTTGACAATCAACATTCACCTTGTCCTCTGGAAGACGGACAAGTGCAGGATTAGGTTAGATGTGTGATTATACTGTGAGGTGAGGTACTAGTAATATACAGTCTTTACCTTACTAATTTATTAATAAAACTGTCACAAAGGCCAATAGCTCATGCGAGCCTCAAAGTAGTCCCAACCTCTTGGCAAATCAAGGGATTAAACCCAAGCATCTGTTTTGTCACAGACATAAATTTACATATAACTAGATACAAATCATCTGAATGGTAATTGAACGTACATGACTACAAAGTTGGCATAACAATGTATAGAATGATAACAATACATGAAAGGTGACAATAATGGTCACTGGGATATCTGCACCAAAGATGTGCAAGAGAATTTGTTTTTTCTCTCGACTGCATGGTTTTTCTTCTCTTGTAAGTCATCAAGGAGAAAGATTTTGAAGGTAGCCCTTCCAAAAGGGTGCTAAAATACAAATCATATGTGAATTCAGGCTTCTATAGCTAAGACAACTGCAAATTATCATCTACTTCTGGTTTATTCCAATAAGAATTCAAAACTCTGTCTTTTAATTGGAGTCATCCAGACCTTGACTTTCTTGTTGCCTTGCTTTAGGAAAGAAAAAGATAAAAGTTTTTCCACTTCTGTAATGGAATTACCAGGTCAGAAGGTACTCACATAAATTACACTCCAAGATACTGTAATACGGGTTTATCAATCTCTCCCCTCCCCCAACCGGCAGCTAGACTACTGTGTATATGGCTATACTGAGAGAGAGAGAGAGAGAGAGAGAGAGAGAGAGAGAGAGAGAGAGAGAGAGAGAGAGAGAGAGAGAGAAATTTAAATTCTTCTGCCATAACAACTACAAGGCTATTTGCACCAGAAACAATTATCAACCACCACCATTAAAAAATAAAAGCAGATAAAGTAGAAATACAAACACAGGTCTAGCCACTGCAACAAAAATTCTGCAGTGAATAAATATTTTGGCTATCTGGTGTCAACACTGTGGTGATAAGATGGAAAATGGGTTGGTGGGATTTAATTTTTTCATTTATTTTTTGCCAATACAGGCAATCCCAGTTATCGGTGGGGGTTCTGTTTGACTAGGTGCTAAGAAGCGAAAACTGCCAATAACCGAACTCAAGTCATTTATGGGGTGGCGATCATGGTTAATGGCACCTGTTAGGCATTCAAACCTCTTGGTGCTATCCATCCAGAACAGATTGACATATGATCAGTAAGATCCTAAGATTGAACCATAAATTGCCAATTTTACAGCGCTAGACAAGCGCCATAAAACCAGATCGCCATTAACCGAGACAGCCAATTACCAGGGACTGTCTATCATTTTTTTTTTTTTACTAGCAGTTTGCTTTAGTGGGTTAGGTTAATGAATTAAGTTTAGATTCTTTTGGTGGTCATGGTAGTATTAAGTTAGGCTAAGTTAGGAATAGGAAGATAAGTTAGAAAAAGTTAGGCTAAGTTAGGAATAGGAAGATAAGTTAGAAAAAGTTAGGCTAAGTTAGGAATAGGAAGATAAGTTAGAAAAAGCCCAAACATAATAATTTGGCACCCAACATGAGGTCTTTGATAGTAAAGTAAGAGTGGGGTACCTAATTGGAGATGGCAGAGGGAGGAGGTTTGGAAGGTGTTGGGTTAAGCCGAGGTTAGCAAGGTTGGAATGAGATGTGGCATAGGTTGACATGCATGAGGATCAGCTAACAGGATAAGTTAGAGGAAGCCCAGCTAAGGGGCAGTAGATGGGTTAGAAACATAAAGGTGATGGATGAGAAAGTATGAGATGAAGAAAATGACTGAAATGACAAAGAGTGGGCCCCGTGTTGGGAAAGGAAGTGAGAACAATGAGGTAAAAGGTGCAAGAGAAAGGATCCCTAAGAAAGGAAAGAAGGTACCCGCCATGGATAAGGGTTGTATGAGTGAGGTGAGTGAAAGCGATGAGGAAAGTATGAGTGAGGTGAGTGAATGTGGTGAGGAAGAGATAAGAAAGAAAAGAAAGGGAAAGAACAAGAGAACACAAAAGGGAAAAGGTGTGAGGAGAGGAGTTGAGTTCCCAGATTTGGAGGAGTAGCTTCGAATCAGAAGTTGAGAATGCCTGTAAGAATAGTAGTAGTAGTAGTAGTAGTAGTAGTAGTAGTAGTAGTAGTAGTAGTGTAGTAGTAGTAGCGAGTTTTCCAAATGAGTATAAGAAGTATTATAGACAAAAGTATGTGGTGAATGAAAGTGTGTGGGTGAAGCAGTTGGGGGAGTTCTTCGATAGGCGGTTAAACATGTGCTATTGAAGTATGTGTGAGGGTGAAGCCAAGTATAAGTCTGTGAAGGTTAGAGTGATTAGGCAAGTGAAAAGAATGTAAGGAAGTGTGGTATACAAGGAGGAAAAGATGAAAGCCAGAGAAAAAGTGGGCTTGTAAATGCCCATAGGTCAGAAGCGTTGGCCACAAGGAAGTATGGAGAAGAAGAGGAAGGAATTAGGGAAAACAAGCACTTCATCCTAAAGTTCTTGGCCACCATTCCAGAAAAGATTAAGGTAACTTTGAATGAGAAGTAAAAAGATCTGAAGCAGTGGTCGGGGAGGAGGTTAAATTGGGAGGATGTTTTACAGGTCCCAGAAGAACTGAGAGTATATACATGATGATGAACCAAAGGAAATGTACGTTGGGTCCAAGGTGATAAATGGAAGGACATATAAGGATGCTTTGGTGAGTGAGGAGATAGGAGTGATGTGAGCCTTGATGGAGGAGTGTAGGAGAGACCGGGTAGAAAGAGGAAGAAAGAACGTACAAATGAATGTGGTGAATAACAGGGAAAAGGAACTGGAGCAGAAGCCGAGGTGTAGGAGTGGAAGTGTAAGTAGAGTGAATAGGAATATGAAGGGAAGTCTGATGGGAATGAGTGGTAGTGTTACAGGTGTAAAAGGACTGGGCATGTGAAAGCAGATTGCAGATGGGCCAATGGGCCAATGGCATGTTTTGGCTGTGGAAAAAAAAAGAGGGCACATGTTGGTGGATTGCCCGAAAAGGTGGGACATCAAGTGAGAAACTGCCAGAGTGGAAGGAGTAGGATAAGTGGAATTTGTTGTGGAAACTGTGGAATGAGTAGGCATTTTGCCAGGATATGTAAGGACCCTCAGGCAAGTGTGAAGGATGTGGAATGGAGGGTCGCAAAGGAAGTTTGCCGTAGCAAACTCCAACCCCTGGGAAACTTAAGTGAGAAGGGGTGTACCGTATGCACCCTCTGGTAAGGAAGGGATAGATGTATTGCATGTAAGAGAAGGATCTGTAAATGGGAAAGTCTGTTTTGGGGAAGAGTAGATTGCTGTTTGTGTGTTAGAGTAAAATGTGGTGGAGTGTTATTGAAAGCATTGATTGATACTGGTTGCAGCGGAAGTATGGTTTTAATAAACACATATGAGAAAATAAAAAACTGTAGCACAGAGGGAGGAATGTGCTGGACATGTAATAGGGACTGGAGGATTGGAAGTAAAGGTACATGCAAGGTTTGTGGAGTTGGCTACAGTTGCTGGAATGAGGTTGGAGGAGGAGGATTTCTATGTTGTGGATAGTGAATGTGAGGCATCATATGTTGCTGCAGTATGCAATTTTTGAAGAAAAACAGGGTAAAAGTGTACCCAGAACAAGAAATAAGAGATATGAATGGGAAGTGAAACGAGTGTAACATTGTATGTGGAAGAGGATGAACAAGTAAGTTTGAAGATGGTTTCTGGAGTAGAGGTGTATGCAATGGAAGAAGTACAATTGCATAGAGATTTGGGGAGTGTGTGTGGAGTGTGAAAGTAGGGTGGAAAACCAATGTTGGAGTTGGCACAGAAAGTTTGGGTGAAATATTCATGTTGGATGGTAGCTCTGCGTGTTATGAGATAAGTGGGTCACACACGTGTTTGATGGAATTTTGGATATAAAGGACCCATTGGTGTGTAGGGATGTGAAAAAGAAAAGATGGAGATGCACACACCTGGGTGATGGATTGGGAAGCTTAAGAAGCGTGGCCAATTTGAGTAATGATAAACACGTTAAGGGATATGATGTGATGGCAAAAGGGAAAAAGTCAGAAGAGTGGAATACAGAAAAGTTTGGGGAAAATGTGAGATTAAATGAGAAGTTGAGCAAGAAAGAGCAGGTGTATGAGTTGTTGTGGGAAAGAAAGGATGTGTTGAGTCAAGGTGATGAGGACTTTAGGACAGCTAGGTTGCCCGAGTTCCATTTTCGACTAACTGATGATGCAGTGATTTATCAGAAACCCAGGCATTTCCTGACTCTGGTAATGTATGAGATTGAAGATAAGTGTGAGGAATCAGAAAGGATAGGAGTGACTGAACCCACTAAGATTGTTTGGAATAGTCCAATTGTGCCAGTAAGAAAGCCTGATGGGAGTGCTAATGTGTATTGATTATAAGAAAATAAATGAAGTGACAGTGAAAGGAACATTCCCCGTGTACAGTACGTATTGGGATGAAGTGTTTAGCAAGATGGATCTGGTAAAGGGGTATTATCAGATGCCATTGGCAAAGGATTGTAGACCTATAACTGCTTTCTCGTCTACAAAAAAAAGTATCAGTTCAGCAATCTCAGTTTTGGATTGGCTAATGCCACAGCTGCATTTTAGAGTGATGCATGTAGTACTGAGCAGTTTTCCCTGTGAAAATGTGTTGGTGTTTCTTGACAACATTTTGGTGATGAGTAAGACTGCAGAAGAGAACAGGAGATTGGTGCAGGCAGTATTAAAGAAGTTAGAGGAAGTGGGTGAAAGTCAAGGTAAGCATGAGTGGTTCATGGAAGAGGTGGAGTTCTTGGACCACAAGGTGAGTGAGTCGGGTACGAAAAGCAGAAAAGTTTGTGAAGAAAGTGAGAAATTTCCCTCGACCCAAGACCATTCAAGAGTTGTGTGGATTTTTAGGATTAATCAAGTTCGGAAGGAAGTTTGTGGAAAATTGTTCGGGGATTCCAAAGCCATCGTCAGAATGGACAGGCTGTAAGAAGAGTACAGTTGTGATGTGGGATGAAAGGATGGTGAAAGCATTTGAGAAATTGAAAGAGGAAATGGTAAATGATGTGGAGTTGGCTTACCCTGACTATAGTGTGGATGATACTAAGTTAGAAGTGTATATGTGGATGCTAGTAAGTTAGAAGTGTATAAGGATGCAAGTGGGTGGATGTTTGATGCAAAAGCAAGTGGTGACTGGGATTGAAGGGGATAGAGTGATAACATGTCAGTAAGACATTTAGTTTGGCAGAACGAAAATACTCGACTATTGAGGGAACTGGTTGCGCTTTGATTTTGTGTGAAAGCTTTATGACTGTTTCTGTATAGTGTGAAGTTTGTGGTGCGTGCAGGCAATCAACCTCTAGCATCTCTGCAGAAAATGAAGGGAGCGGATGCTAGAATTGTGCAAATGGTACAGGATTTGAGTGACTGATTTTGTTGCAGACATTATGTCTAGACTACCTGGGGAAGGGAAAGAAGAGAAAATGAAAAAACACTGGTGGTAGCATGTGAGAATAAGGGAGGTGGTGACTCGATGTTTGAAAGTGTTTGGTATGGATGAATGATTTGGTAGATGAAGGTTTGAAGGTGTGGGTGCCTGGAAGTGTGAATGAAACAAGGGCAGAGATAATTGAGGAAGTTTGCAAGAGGCCTGGATGTTTGGGAGTGTCACATGTTGAATGGTATAGGCAGAGTCTACGAGCTATGGTGTGTCCTAGAGTAGGCCAATTTCAGGAGGTTTTGGTGGTGGTGAGTAAGAAGCAGAAGGCGATTGTTGCCGTACACATTGGGGGTGATTAACCTATAGTGTATTGTCATGAGAGTGAAAGCGAGGGAGCGTAAGTTGCATTTGCAGTGTTTGAGTGGGGTAAACTATAACTGGGTTGTAGCGAAAAAGAACTAAGAACAGAAGTATGAGGAGGAGGAAAACGTTGAAAAGAGAATACAAGAGTTGTTGGATAGTTCCAAATGCACAGAAGCCTTAGAAAGTCCGGTGTGTCAGAATGTGATGTGCTACACAGCAAGATACTCAGATTGTCCTTCATGCTGTCAGTCTATCCAATGATCATACAAGGCTCATCATTCGCTCTGACGACACAGATGTCTTGGTGATATTGGCATACAATTATATGCTCATCAAGTATACAAGTACAGCAAGTTATGTCACCCAGGTGGGCGGGCATATAGTACTGGCAGAGGTGACGTATGAAGCACGCTGTGAAGCTTAGTGTAAACTCGCCGAGTATTACCTGTACACTACGAAAGTGCTGTGACTGGTAATATTATTTTCCTGACAGCCAATATGAGCAGTCACGAGGAAGATTTGCCTGTGCTGCCGTTATTGTAGCACAAATGTATGATCAGTTGTACAATTTTCATAAGAAAAGGCGGAAATTGACAAATGATTGGCTTCTACAGCGAAGGAACAAAGGAAATTCTGGAAGTATCTTCAAAGAACTTTCTGGAGAACGGGGTATTTTCCAAAAATACTTCAATAATGAAGGTGACATATGGCAACGACAAGTTGTATGGGTGCAAAATTATGCGATAACTTTTCTTTAAAAGGAAATAAAGATCATATAACTGAACAAAATTATTAATTTATAACATCAAAATATTTCTTATAAGAGCAATTTTTATCTCATTAAAATATTAGATTAGCAATACAGTGGAAACTCGACATACAAAAGTCCCAACTTACGAAAAATGATATTGTAATGATACAATTAAGTTTGTTCATACTTACCTGGCAGATAGATATATATAGCTGATAATTCCGACGACCGACAGAATTTAAAACTTACGACACACGTAGTGGGAGTCAGGTGGTTAGTACCCATTCCCGCCGCTGGGAGGCGGGTATCAGGAACCATTCCCATTTTCTATTCATAATTTTTATTTCCACTGTCTCCTGAGGGGAGGTGGGTGGGTACTTAATTATATATATCTGCCAGGTAAGTATGAACAAACTTAATTGTATCATTACAATATCATTTTGTTCATGCAACTTACCTGTCAGATATATATATAGCTGAATCCCACCTTTGGTGGTGGGAGAGACAGAATAGAGGATTTAGGAAACACATATATGCAGATATTTGATACCTTGGTTCCTTACCTGTTAGCATAGCTGGCTTCGTGATTACTGCCACGTAAGTCTGCTTGTGCTACTAGAGTTGCCAGCAAGGTAGAGACCTATGAAGCTGGTGCACTCCAGATGATCTGTCAACAGGGCGAGACCACGACGTGACTGGAGACCACTGGACCATTACTAATGAGGGCAACGAGACAAAAATACAACCACCTGGCTTAGTTTACCAAAGGTATCCCACTTAACTAAGCTAATGGAAGGGAGACCCGCCCCAGGCGGTCACCCCACAACCATAAAACACAAGTTAAAAACCCCCTAATCCCTAAAGGATAGGCATGGTGTTACCTCCTGCCCCCAAAAACAGTGTCTGCAGCAATGTATAGTCCGGGGAGAAGCAATTTTCGTATGTCACTTTCACCTCCCGCAGGTAGTGTGAAGCGAACACCGAATTGCTTCTCCAAAATGTGGCATTCAAAATATCTTTGAGTGCCATATTTTTGTGAAAAGCTACCGAAGTAGCAATAGCTCTCACCTCGTGAGCTTTCACTTTCAGAAGCTTCAAATCACTATCACTGCACTTATCATGAGCTTCTTTAATCGTACTTCTGATGAAGAACGCGAGTGCGTTCTTCGACATAGGAAGATCAGGCTTCCTCACTGAACACCACAAATTGTCAGACGAACCTCTGCAAGCTTTAGTTCTCTGCAGATAGAACTTTAAAGCCCTGACAGGACACAGGAATCTCTCACGTTCATTTCCCACTATCTCTGACAACCCTTTGATTTCAAAGGTCCTCGGCCACGGGTTGGAAGGATTCTCGTTCTTTACTAAGAACGCAGGACTTAGAGAACAAATCGCATTATTGTCCGAAAACCCAATCTGCTTGCTAATGGCCTGGATTTCGCTAACCCTCTTCGCCGTCGCCAGAGCGGTTAGGAAGATCGTCTTCTTCGTCAGATTCCTGAGAGAAACTGAATGAAGCAGTTCGAAGTGACTTGACATCAAAAACTTGAGCACCACATCCAAGTTCCACGAGGGTACTTTAGGCTGGATGACCTTCTTAGTCTCGAAAGATCTAATGAGATCATGAAGGTCTTTATTATTAGTCAAATCGAGTCCTCTGTGCCTGAAGACTACAGAAAGCACGCTCCTGTAGCCTTTAATAGTTGGAACAGCTAACTTCACTTCCTCTCTCAGATAAAGAAGGAAGTCAGCTATCTGGCTCACAGAGGTTGTGGTGGAGGAAATGCCCTTCTTCCTGCACCAGGATCTGAAGACAGCCCACTTCGATTGGTACAGAGCGATTGAGGAGGGCCTCCTTGCGGTGGCAATCGCCTTCGCCACAGGTCTTGAAAAACCCCTCGCTCTGGCCAACTTCTTTGATAGTCTGAACGCAGTCAGACTCAGAGCGGGGAGGTTTTTGTGGTACCTCTCGAAGTGGGGCTGTCTGAGTAGATCTTTCCTTAAGGGCAGAGTCCTCGGAAAGTCTACCAAGAAGGACATCACCTCTGTGAACCAGTCGGCTGCTGGCCAGAAGGGGGCGATGAGTGTCATCCTCGCTCCTTCCGATGCCGCGAACTTCCTCATCACTTCCCCGAGGATCTTGAGCGGGGGAAAAGCGTATATGTCTAGACCCGACCAACTCCAAAGTAGGGCGTCTACTGCGACTGCTCCCGGGTCCAGAACTGGGGAGCAATACAGCTGAAGTCTTTTCGTCCTGGAAGTTGCGAAGACATCCACCTGCGGACAACCCCACAGGTTCCACAGCGACTGGCAAAAAACTCCTGGTGAAGGGTCCACTCTGTCGGCAAAAGCTGTCCTCGTCGACTGAGAAAGTCCGCTCGAACATTCTGTACTCCCGACACGAACCTTGTCAGGATAGTGACGTCTTGCGCTTTCGCCCATAAAAGGAGTTCCTTTGCGATGGCAAACAGAGAAGGCGAGTGAGTTCCCCCTTGATTTCTTAGGTATGCCAGTGCTGTGGTGTTGTCCGAGTTGATCTGAATGACTTTGCCGGATATTTCCTCCTGGAAGAACCTGAGCGCCAGGTAAATCGCTGACAGCTCTTTCAGATTGATGTGCCAGGGCACCTGTTCCCCTCTCCAGGTGCCTGACACTTCTTTCCCTCCTAGTGTTGCTCCCCAACCCGTGGACGACGCATCGGAAAACAACACTAGGTCGGGGTTCCGAAGTTTGAGAGAGAGCCCTTCTGCAAGCTTCCGTGGATCTGACCACCAACTTAGGTGATCCTTCACCTCTCTCGTTAAACACAAGATCGCCTCCAGATCTTGTTTGGTCTTCCAATTGTTGGCTAGGAAGAATTGAAGAGGTCTCAGGTGCAACCTTCCCAGAGAAACAAACTTCTCCAGTGAGGAAATGGTCCCCAGCAGGCTCATCCATTCCCTCACCGAGCATGTTTCCTTCCCCAGAAAGGTCGCCACTTTTTCCAAGCATTGAAGTTGTCGCCCCTGGACGGAAAAGGCCCGCCCGAAAAGCCACTGAGTCCATCTGAATCCCCAGATAGACTAAGGATTGAGAAGGAGTCAAATGCGACTTTTCGAGGTTTACCAGAAGCCCCAGGGACTTCGCTAACGACATGGTCGTGTGCAGGTCCTCCAGACACCGGTCTCGCGATGAAGCTCGAATAAGCCAGTCGTCTAGGTAGAGAGAGATCCTTATATTCTCCAGATGAAGCAGCCTTGCCACGTTCTTCATCAGAATGGTGAAAACCATCGGCGCTGTGGTCAGACCGAAGCAAAGTGCCCTGAATTGGAATATCTTCCCCTTCAGGACAAATCGCAAGTATTTCCTTGATTGGGGATGGATGGGGACGTGAAAATACGCGTCTTGGAGGTCTAGTGAGACCATCCAATCCCCTGGTCTCAAAGCTGACAGCACAGATTGAGGCGTCTCCATCTTGAATTTCTTCTTTGTGACGAAGAGGTTTAGGCTGCTGACATCGAGGACGGGTCGCCACCCCCCCGATTGTTTCGGCACTAGAAACAGACGGTTGTAAAAGCCTGGAGATTCCAGGTCGAAGACCTGTTCCACCGCTTGCTTCTTGATCATTTGTTCTAGCAGATCGAAAAGCACTTTCTGTTTCTCTCCTCGATACGAGGGAGACAAATCCTTTGGTGTTGAGGATAGCGGGGGTGACTTCAAGAACGGAATCCTGTATCCCTTCCTCACAATATCTAGCGACCAAGGGTCGGCATCTCTCTCTTCCCAGGCTTTCGCGAACAGAAGAAGCCTGGCTCCTACCGGCGTCTGAAGGACTCCCAAATCACTTCCTACTCTTTGACGGAGCAGGGGTTTTCCCTCTGGAAGAGCCTCTTCCTCGAGAGGCTGTTTTCGAGGAAGATCCAGTACGAAAGGGCTTCGGTTTCTTGGTAAAAGAAACGCCAGAAGAGGAAGGAGCTGCTGGTCTTCTAGAAGACTGAGCCAGAAGATCTTGCGTTGCCTTCTCCTGAAGGCTCGATGCTATGTCCTTAACCATAGTCTGGGGAAGAGATGGTCTGAAAACGGAGCGAAGAGCAAGTCCGCCTTTTTGCGCTGGAGAGACGGATTTGGCTGTGAAGTT
>NC_087201.1:34265151-34283797 GCF_015104395.2 Macrobrachium nipponense | reverse complement strand
TTTGGCTGTGAAGTTACAGAAGAGTGCTCTCTTCTTAAGAATCCCCGAGCTAAAGTGAGTAGCCAACTCCTCAGAACCATCCCTGACGGCCTTGTCCATACAAGAAAGTACACTGGACAGCTCCCCCCAGACTATGGTATCAGAACTCCTTGACCTGGCATCCAAAAACTCCAAGACACCAGTCGAGAAAGTTGAAGACCTCTAGAGTCCTGAAGAGGCCTTTTAGATGGAAGTCGAACTCGTTATGGGTCCAAGTGACTTTTGATGGAAGACAGAAGGGCTCCTGGAAGCGTCCACGATGCTCCCGAAATCACCCTGAGCAGAGGCTGGTAGTTTAACACCTACGTCCTCTCCCGTCTCGTACCACATGCCTCCTTTACCGCAGAGTCTTGATGGCGGTAAAGCCAAAGAGGACTTTCCTGACGCTTTCCTCTTCTCCATCCAATCATGGACTTTCCGGAACGCTTGCTTCGTGGAAAGCGACTTCTTCATTTTAACGAACCCCGATACCTTCGATGCTTTAAAAGAAGAAAATTGAGAAGGGGGAGAGTACGAGGGGCTTCCGGCTGGAAAGTTTCACCAAACTCCGATGTAGAAGACGCATCAAAACTTTATAGTCCGATGAGACAGGAGCTGGCTGCTGCTCTTCCTCTGCTTCGACTAAATCATCGCTAACTCCTTCCTCAGAAACTGGAGAAGTTGGAGGTAATCCTGAAGAAAAATGACGAACAGGTAGGGTTCCCTCTTCCACCTGAACTTGCGTTGGTGAGGAACTGGCGTCCACCAGCGCGCGCTTGGCGTCCGAAGCCACACGTTTGGCGCCGACAGGTGCGCGCTCGACATCTACTAATGCACGCCTGGCGTCCACTGGCGCACACCGAGCGTCCACTAGTGCACGCTTGGCGTCCACTGGCGTGCGCCGAGCGGCCGCCGTCCGACTGGTGCACGTTTATCAAACAACAGGTGCGCGTTTGGCGGCAACGGAAGCGCGCTCCACTTGCACAGAAGCGCGCTCAGCGTCCACAGCTCGCTTACGAACATTCGAAGACTTGCGAGCGGGAGATATCTCATCCTGAGAGCGAGAAACAAATTTCTCACCTCCTCTAGAGAGCTGCTGGGGAGCAGAACGAACTCTAGAGGGAGACTCGAACGAAGAGAGAGGCGAGCGAGGAGAAAGAGAAGGTCTTGACTTCTTCACAGGAAGCTTCTCGTCCTTTCTACGACGCGGAAGAGACTCTCTAGAAGCAAGAACGTCCTGAAGTTGTTGCTGCAGTGACTGAAGCATCCTCTTGGTTGGCGAATCTTCCTGCTCTGGGGGGGAGGGACTGATCCTGTGAGCAGGAGAGCGGCGAGGGGACGCCTCCCTCCTCCTCCCAGGCACGGCCTCCTCCCGAAGCTCTAGAGCGACTGTATCGCTCGCGCACGAACTACCCGAATCCAGGTCCGAAGACTCTCTACGCCTTTTCTGCGGCGGAAAAGCGCGAACGCACTGTCAGGAGAAGATCGCAGTTCCGGAGAAACTAGGACGTGAAGCGTCACCAACACGCGCCGCCTTTTCAGCGGACGGGAAGCACAGTTGAGAACTCCACCCTTACGTGGGGATGAAGCCTCCGATGACGAAAAACACTTCTTGAGGAGACGTGCACGCGCACGCTCCCCTGGCAGTCTGGGGATTTTTCATCAGTAACTGCCGAAGGCACGCCAGATCGGTGGGGGTTCCTTGTAACCCTCCTTCGGCTTTCGACATGCTCCCTCCCCGGGTCCTGGGAGCCAAGCAGAGGTCCAGGCCTAGAGGCGAAACGAGGCCAATCTGACGCACCCTCCACTACACAAGGGGTATCACTGCAACTCTGCACATCACTTTTGCTCTCAGAGCCAACACTTTCGATTCTAAATTTCGAATCGACTCCAAAATTAAGGACAAAGTATTCACTCTACTGACACTGCTTCAGGGCCCGGAGGCAACACTACAGGGTTAGGAGCATTAACAGAAGGAGGGTTAACAGGAGAAACATTAATTTCTTGCACACCTGAAACACTCCTGGAGGAAGACCTCCTTAACCTATCCTTTTCAAGTTTCCTAAGATAGGTCTCATACGCCTTCCACTCAGAATCTGTTAATCTTTCGCACTCCTTGCAACGGCTTTTATACACACATTCATGCTCCCTGCAACCCTTACATACCGTATGTGGGTCTACTGAAGCTTTCAGTAGCCTACCTCTACAATCAGTCCTAGAGCAAAATCTAGCGCTAGCTGTACTAGACCCTGACATATTATCCAAGAGAAATCCAAACCAAAATCAAATCAATCCACTAATAACGTGTGCCTAGCCACCGATCCAAGTCAATTAATCCAAAAAAGAACCAAAAGGGATACTCAAGTAGCCAAAAGTTTCCAAATCCAGACGGAGGTGCTGTAAACAGATGTTCACAACACCGGCGACAGAAAAATTATGAATAGAAAATGGGAATGGTTCCTGATACCCGCCTCCCAGCGGCGGGAATGGGTACTAACCACCTGACTCCCACTACGTGTGTCGTAAGTTTTAAATTCTGTCGGTCGTCGGAATTATCAGCTATATATATATCTGACAGGTAAGTTGCATGAACAAAATTCAATTTACGAAAGCAAATACAAATTTTTTTTGCCTCTGCATACGAAAATAATTCAGGCTACGAAAGGGTGTTACTGTAAAGTCCTGAGATTCGCCCGGACCACCGAGAACAATTTTAAAATTCGTTCGTTCACGTATACGTATTTCGTTTGTTAGCGTAAATTCGTGTTAGTGATTTTGCTTTCGTTGTACTGTAAGTTAGTTTATCATGTTGTGTGTGAACTTAATTACTTACGTTATTAGCCATGGGTCCCAAGAATATTGCTGAAGTTCACGGAAAGAAGAAAATGCTTTCTATGGAGAATAAAGATGGAGATAATCAAGAAGTGTTAATGTTTTTCTGCCATTTGTAATGTGTTTCGTAAAGTTTTGTGTTAATGTTTTGTCATTTTTTAATGTGTTCGTAAGTTTAAGTGTTCATGTTTTCTGTCATTTGTCCTCCTCTGTTGCCACTTTCGGAAATCGCTTCACTCGAAAGGTAAGGTTCCACATTTTACTACATATGTATGTACGTACAGTATTTCTTGTACCATGTACACTAATACACTTTATTTACAGGTACGTAGTACATAGTAGTATATAGTATGTAGTTTAAGTTAGGTATTGAATGGTCCAGATTGTTGTATTTCATTGTTTATTGGTCAATTTAGCTTTATTATAAAATTTACTGGGGTGTTTTTGTATGGCCTGGAAAGAATTAGGCAATTTACATGTAAAATGTGGTTCAAGATACGAAAAAATCAGGTTACGAAGGCCGCTTCAGAACGGATTAATTTCGTATCCTGAGTTACTACTGTACTCCATATTTGTATTGATGAATCATTACACTAAATGACAACTTCTAAAATATGTTTACCTCTAACATTTCCAGTGATGAAGCTGACTCTCGAATATTGTCATCTCGCAAAAAGAGTCACAAATCATAGCACCAAAGCTTACAAACTTATAAATCCTCTGTTCCAGCTCCTGATTTTATATTACTGTTCTTTTTTCTGCTCTCACTTGTACTGGCCACGTAGCCTGTGGATTTTCTTTTTTATCTATTGTAATTTTGTCGTTAATCAAAACCATCTTTTCCCTGAGCTTCATTGCAGCGTCACATTCATCTCAATTTTACATTCTGTAAACACAGATAATGCTGATAATTACTCTATCAAACTTGGCTCTCTTTTTTTCCATTCCATGGCGATCGTACAGTAAAATAGTGCTCTGGATGGCAGCTGAGTCGTCGGCAGAGTAGTCAGGCTTCAGCCATCAAGCTTGGCTTGGTGAGGTGGTGGTACTATGCAGCGTGTCGTGAAGAGCAGTCCATGAGGCAGGCCTAACAAGAAATTGGGAGTTGGTGACGAGTCTTACACATGAAGCTGCACGGCGAAACCTAGTGTAAACTCACCTTTAGGATACCAGTTTCACTCCTCCCAGGTGCTGGGGTGTGTGTCATTGACCTTGGCTTAGGAGAATCAGCAGGCCGGGAAGCAACCTCCTCACACACTTCACTTCACTAAGCGCCACCGGGCGCTCCACTAACAATTCACCAACACTAGGAGCTCTGAAGCTCTACTATCATCCATTAAGACCTTACCAGAAGCAGCTAATTGACAAAGATTTAGCAATGGATTTGAATCTCTTATCAATCTTTCTCTTGAGACTAGCAATGGTGTTGGGTTCGGAATTAGGGGAGCTGGGTAAAGGAGTGGGTACAGATTGAAAATTGGGAACAGGGTCAAAAGCAATGACAGGTTCAACAACATTAACAACTTCATCAATAATATCTACTGAGGGACTCTGGCTAACTACAGCTTTGCTAATCAGTCTATCATCGCCTTTCTTTCTCTGTCCCTTTCCAGTTTATGTAAATGTGATTTCAAAGCCTTCCAATTATGCAAATCCCGATCTTATGTCTACTGAACATACTTGTCCCTTAAAATCTGTGCAAATGGTGTGCGAATCGTAAGATTCCTTAGTCAGACGAGCATTGCAGCCTTTGCTGCAATACTACTAGAACTACTAGAGTCTGACATATTAAGGTTAAGTCCAAAATCTTTGTTACTGGTAAATCACAGCCGTCAAAAAATTGGCCAAAATCAATCAGTAATAATAGTCTAATATTGTACAGAAAGGCAATACAAACGATGAGAACAACACGGATAGATACAATAATTTCCAAAATTCAGCAGGAGCTAACAGTTAATCAACAACCATCAGCTGGCAGAAGCAAATTGAAGCCATGTTTTTTAGTTGCTCCTCTCTAGCCCCAGCAGTGGGTGGGGTTTGTCACCTGGCCGCTAGAAATAGTGCAACTTGTGAATTTTTAAAATTCTAGCTGCCAATTGTAGAAACTTTTAGCTATATGCATAATTACTGGGTAAGTTACTTAATATAAACTCACAGACCTTTCAAGAGCCTATGCTATGAGTTCCATAATGGACATGTAATATAAATAAAATTTATATGGTATAAAAAAGGCAAACCACAAACTCACCTTAATATAGTCAGCATGTCCAGGACAGTCAGTGTGCCCATAATGCCTATTTTCAGTGGCATATTCAATATGTGCAACATTAATGGTAATCCCACGAGCCTTTTCTTCTGGAGCATTGTCTATTTCATCGTATCTTTTTACACTTGCTAAGGCTTTCTGAGACAGTACTATAAAAGAGAGAGAGAGAGAGATTTATACAGTACAGGTTACATTATAAGTAGAAATTAGCAATTCTCTACCAAAAACAGTATTTTTCCCAGATACAAATCTAGTCGGTTATATGTGATTATTCATGGTATCAAGCTGGTTTGGTTATTGAAGTTGATTTACTAAGGAACTGATGCATGGATGGTTAATGGTAGGATTTTGCTGAAATGCTTCAAGTTTGTATCTAGGGAAAAAAAAACCTACAGGCAGCCTCCCAGTTACAGTTGGTATCAGTTACCAGCATTTCGGTTTTACAACATTTATTAAATATATCTATAACTGGGTTTTACCCTCCACAGGGTTTATAGCACTGTTGTCTGGTTATCAGTGGCTTAGGCTTAGTGCCAAGACCACCTCATAAAATTTAAACTTAACAAATATGCATCGTTTCCTGGGCTCTTTTAAAGTTATCCTTAACTTTGCTGTATTGTCATGGTAATCGCTCTATGGCGAAAAAACACATATTAAAGGAAAGGAAAATACATCTTCTTCGAGTAGGTCTGCAGCAAGGAGGCATTCATGCATGTGTTGGGGGCGTCTGTTCTCATGATTGTTTGAGAATCTCCAGGTGTGTTGTGGGACTCCAGTACGCGCCCGTCACTAGAAATAATGCGTAGTATGATGTAACTTTTCGTCCGAATCCTTCTAAAAAGTTCCCGTCGGGAGACGATGATGAATAAACTTCTGTTCTGTTTGAGTTTCTTTCTATAGTCATACCCCGTGTTTCAACTGTTGGTGTTGAATCCTTTTTATTTATTTATTATAATAAAGAACCTAAGCGGGTCTCAATCCGTAACATGTATCCAATAATATTGTATGTAGTCTTATATTACTATTGTATTATAAAATATAAAATACAAATAAACCGATCATGTTTTGGTTAGGGAAAATCAGCTGAGGGTGAAGGTAAGTTTATTTTGCTGTATTTAACTCAATTCAGAGCAATTTTTTTGCTTCTATTTCACATAAATTAATCTCTAGAAACTCTTATTTATATGGGATAAGGTTATTTTTTGTTATATGAAGTGTTTTTTTGATTGAAATATGACTTACTTATGTGTTGTTGTGAACGAGATTTAGTTATTTTTTCGTTAATATATAGTGCTGTTGTCTGGTTATCGGTACTTAGCCTAAGCACTGAGACCCTCATAAAATACATACATAACAAACCTCCATCTTTTCCTTGGGTCTTTTAAAAAGTTATGCTTTACTTCACTGTATCTAATAATACAGTATGTAAGTCTCATGTTATTTAAGTATTATAAAGTACAAAGCAAGCAATCAATGTTTTGGTTTGGAAAAATCAGCTGAGCGCAGAGGAAGGTTTATTTCGCCCTATGTTACTCAATTTTGAGAGATTTACTTACTTCTATTTAGTGTAAATAGATCTCTAGAAAGGGACAAAGTTATTTTTGTTATATGAAGTGCTTTTTAAATTGAAATGTAACTTAAATACGTCTTGTTGTGAACTAGATTAAGTTATCTTTTTTGCTAATAGATGGTGTCAGGAGAATGTTTTTTTTGTGTTAAAACTAGATTCTGTTCACTATTTTCATCCTATTTCATAATAATATGAGATTCACATATTCATTTTTTATCAGCGTCAAAACAACAGTAAAATGTCTTTCATGGCCAGTATTTTTTATTAAAATACTTTTTTCTCCACTATTATTTGCAGTAGAGTTGCATCCATGTTGCTGATGCACAACAACTTATAGTCATTAGCAGTGTGAACATGTTTTCTCAGCTTCAGCTACTCCTGCAGCTTAAATTTTGCAGTACAGGCAGTTCCCGGCTTACAACATTCCGAGATTACAACGCTTTTGAATTAGTATATTCATCATAAATTATTTCCAAGTTCACAACGCACGTTCAAGGGTTACAACGCCAATCTGATAGAAGAAATGATTCCAAAAATGCAAAATAATCAATATTTTAAAGTTATTTTGATGAAAATGCAACAAAAATGCAGTTTACATAGTTTTTAATACACCCAATGCATTAAAAGTAAGGTTCTCTTAGGATTTTCGACGATCTGGCTTACAACGATTTTTGGCTTACGACACGTCTCAAGAACGGAACTCCCATCGTAAGCCAGGGACTGCCTGTACCTATATTTCTTTGCCAATATTTCCTCCATACCAAATAAAGGTACAATGTAAAAATATATGTCCTGTTCTATTTAACATCATTTGTAACATAACTGTAGTAATTTTTTACTATCGTATGATGGCTGAAATACAAGCTAACATTGTTATCAGATTTGGTTCAGTTGTTGTAGCAAAACAAGTTTTCTTTCAGTTGTTTAAGGCTGTAGCATTTAAGCAACAAATATGACAATTTGTCCAAAATTACATTTTTTCTAACTATACAAACCTGAGGTCCTTTTACAATAGGAAGGTTACTAGCAGCAGCTGGATAGGTCGTAAGCTTTCGAACAAGGGGTTCGGTAGTTAACTGCTTGTCCGACAGTGCCCGCCCCGCGCGACTGGGAGGTGAAGAATCACTTTTGCTTTAGGCCCAAGCAAAAACTGCAGAGTGAGGAGTGGCATGAGGTGGGACTATGTGTAAAAGGACCTCAGGTTTGTATAGTTAGGAAAAATGCAATTTTGGACGAATTGTCATTTGTTCCGACACGGCATACAAACCTTTCGGTCCTTTTACAATAGGAAGACTCACTTCTTGGTGGGAGGAATCTGAGTCTTTTGTGAACCGAGGGAGGGATCCAAGCCTCTGTCCGATTGATCGGGGTGTGCACCGCAGGATTAATGGTCAGACCTCTAGACCAAGTACTAAGAGAGAGGCAAGTGTATCTTTTCGTACCAGCAAGCAAGAACAAGTTCCTGATTGCAAGAGCCAATATAAAGTTATGGATTTGTCTCTTGTTGGCATCCACTTCCCCCCCCTTGTAGGAGGAAATGGTGGATATTCTGCTCCTATCCCTAGTGAAAGGGATAGGATGGGGCTCTTGTCATATAGCTCACCTGCATCTCGTCCTCATCCAGCGTAGTGACGACCGTAACCCTCTGCCCACAGGTAGAGGAGAAGAAAAAGATGGGAAGAGAAGCCAGTCACTCTCTCATTCGCACATCCATTCTCACAGTCACACCAGGACTTGATGCTGTTTCAGCCTGCGAGGGTCTGGGTTAGCTACACAACTTGTTGAGCAGCCACCACGGGTCCCAAGGAAAAGGTATCCAAGGACCTGTGGGCAATATCCCGAAGGTAGAAGGACGTGAAGGTAGTCTGGTTGGACCAGACACCTGCCTTCAGGACCTGCACCACGGAGAAGTTCTTGCGGAACGCAAGGGAAGAACCAATGCTCCTGACTTCGTGGGCTCTCGGACGGAGCATACGGGTGTCGTCACTACAATCAGCCTCATACGCTCTCCTGATCACCTCACGCAGCCAGAAAGAAAAGAGTTTTTTGGATAATTCTTTCTTGGTTACCCCGATGCTAACGAAGAGGCGTCGACACTCAGGCCTGAGGTGACGAGTTCTCTTCAGGTAGTGCCGTAGCGCCCTCACAGGACAAAGCAGCATCTCATCCGCATCATTATTGGTGAAGTCCATTAGGGAGGGGATTGTGAAAGACTCGAACCTGTCGTCAGGGATCGACGGTTTCCGAGTCTTCACAACGAAGTTCGGGACGAAATCGAGCATCACAGATCCCCATCCCCTGGAGTGTCGTACATCAAAGGAAAGACCATGAAGTTCCCCTACTCTCTTCGCCGATGCCAGGGCCAGCAAGAAGAGGGTCTTGAGGGTCAGATCCCTGTCTGACGACTCTCGGAGTGGCTCGAAGGGTCTTCGAGTCAAACTCCTAAGGACGAGAGTCACGTCCCACTCAGGGGGCCTGAGTTCCCTGGGTGGGCAAGACCTTTCGAAGCTCCTCATAAGCAAGGAGATCTCGAACGAGTTCGAGATATCCAATCCCCTCAGTTTCAGGACTAGTGCCAGAGCAGCTCTATATCCTTTCACTGCGGGGACAGAGAGGAGCGTCTCTCGGCGAAGAAAAACGAGGAAATCCGCTACCTGCTGAGGAGTGGCTCTGAGAGGAGATAGACCCCGTCTACGACACCAACCACAGAAGACGGCCCACTTCCCCTGGTACACAGCTGCAGAGGACTGACGGACGTTTCCAGCCATCTCTGTTGCTGCGCTGCGAGAAAAGCCTCTTGTTCGCAAGAGATGGTGGATAACAGCCAGCCGTGAAGTCGTAGGGACTGGACTGTTCGGTGGTACCGTTCTACGTGTGGCTGGGTGAGAAGGTTGTGCCAAGGGGGAGTCTCACTCGGTTCTCCTGCGAGAAGAGCCAGCAGGTCCGGATACCAAATGGCGGGAGCCACCAGGATCATCCTGAGATTCGGGGTGGTCAGCACTCGACTGATCACCTTGCGAATCAGGCTGAACGGGGGAAAGGCATACGCGAAGAGGTTGTCTCACGGATGTTGAAGAGCGTCCTCTGCAGGTGCCCATGGGTTCAGCACGGCTGAAAAGAAAAATGATATTGTTATGATACAATAAAGTTTTATACATACTTACCTGGCAGATATATACATAGCTATAGACTCCGTCTTCCCGACAGAAATTCGAATTTCGCGGCACGCGCTACAGGTAGGTCAGGTGATCTACCTGCCTGCCGCTGGGTGGCAGGAATATGAACCATTCCCGTTTTCTATCAGATTTTCTCTTTCACTTGTCTCCTGAGGGGAGGTTGGGTGGGCGATTAATTGTATATATCTGCCAGGTAAGTATGTATAAAACTTTATTGTATCATAACAAAATCATTTTTATGCATTCAACTTACCTGTCAGATATATACATAGCTGATTCACACCATTGGAGGAGGGTAAGAGACAGCTAATTACTGAATAGACCGGTAAACAACATACGCTGTAGGTAATAAATAAATAAAACCTTGGTTCCTATGTGTTTAGACGAAGGGTTGACTTCCTAGCTATTGCTAGGAGTCTGCTTTGTCTCAAGAGCCTCGGCGAGGATGTGACCTATTGCTAAGAGTTCTTGTAGATCTGTCAATGGGGTCTTATCCACTTACTCGACAGAATCTAATGGTCTTTTGTCAATGGGGTCTTATCCACTTACATGACAATACACTTATGCCTAGTGGCATAATTAAGGAGCACAACACCGAACCCGATCACCTGATCCTAACACGAGGGTTTGTGCTTAATTTGAAAAGAGTTATCCCCAAACTCCTTTCAAACAACCCTAAGAAAAAACACTATGTTAAAATAAAATTGAACTCACTAGTTAAGGATCAGTGTCGGCTCCCTATCCCAGCAACGTATCCGTAGACACGTATAACCAAGAGAGAAGGATCTCTCATAGGTCAACTTGACCTCCTTCGTGTAATGGGAAGCCAAAACAGAGTTGCATCTCCCGTAAGTGACAGCTAATATGTCCTCATGACATATTGTTAGGAAAGAACAAGAATTCATAAAAGCTCGCACTTCATGCGTTTTTAATTCTCAGCTGTGTGAAGGAATCATCAAGTTACTCACGAAGTGCTTTAGCGATCACACTTGTTTCAAAGAAGACCAGGGCTTTCTTTGAAATGGATCTGTTCTGGATGAAGCCTAGAGCCTGGCTGGCGCCTCGCGCCTGCCTGTCCCTTGCGCCTAGCTGGCGCCTGACGCCTGGTTGGCACCTAGCGCCTGTAAGGCGCTTTTCGCCTGACTCCTGACTCCTGGCTGGCGCCTCGCGCCTGGAAGGAGCTTCGCACCTGGAAGGAGCTTCGCGCCTGGCTCCAGACTGGCTCTTTTTGGCGCTTGGAGCCTGGCTGGCTCCTCCCCACTTGCTGGAGCTTCAAGCTTGGTAGAATCTCGAGGATGTCTGGCGATGTCCACATAGGACGCTCTTATCTGTCCGATTTGTTCGCCTCTAGCGCATCTGCGCTAAGTTGGAGACCCGCTCTTTCTTCTCATCAGACAATGACAGTGTTCCTTGGAACTGTCTGCCTCTGGCGTTTTTTACGCCTGTTTTGGCATTTGGCGCCTAGTTGGCGCTACATTGTCCGAAAGTCCTGAACATCCACAATAGTTTATCAGGAGAATGGAGAAGGGTGGAAGAAATTCTTCCACTTTGAGCTTTTGGCCTCTCCGGCAAGGGGAGGTGATTGTAGTCAGCTACATCCATTAGACGATAGGATATCTAACAGTACGAGAGATAAGAGTCTTCCTCCGAGGAGGATCCTTCTTGAGTACAGTGGGGCCTCGCTTAGTCGCGGATCAGCAATCACGGATTCAGTTAATCACGATTTTTCCTTGGACCACTTCTCAATCTATATCACTGGTATGCATTGCAGCATCGAGGGCTTGTCCGTTGTAGGCTAAGCCTTGTCCGGTTCCGGTAACCAGCAAATGCATGAACAGATTCACATTATGATATTAACTGACAATAAAGGTAATAAAACCATTCTCACCTTATATATTATTGGCATATCTTCATAATATTATAGCCTATTCATGGAATAATTCCACATCATTGACATCAACTTGTAGTTGAACGGCCAGCAGAAATGTAAACATTGAGTTACACTTAACAGCACCTTTGCCATTCTTAACCTTTTAGAAATGTTAATAGTAGTAGTGTAATTACAGTAGCAATAACATCTAGGAAAACATTACTTTTCAATTCGAACTTCATTATTGTTTTGGTATAACGTAATCAACTTCTCTGAACACTGCAGTCATAAAAACGATAATTGTCATAGATTATCGTATTGTTGTTTGCGATCAGCGACGAAGCGTAAATGTAATCAAACCATTTTTACCTTATATATTATTGACATATATTCATAATAAAACGCATATCTTATACTATATTATTGGCATATCTTCATAATAAAAAGCCTCTTCAAGGAATAATTCCTTGGGGAATGCATTTTTCAAAAGATAAAAATACACTTTACATGTTTACAGCATGCAATGATTACTTTATTTTGATGTGATTACATTAATTTTACAGTATGGTACTCTAAGCAGTACAGTAACTATTTTTTTTTATCATAAATGTATATTCATTCACGAAAAAAATACGTATGACAACCGTGACGTCACCAAACCTAGTCTCGTTGGTACACCGTTCTACAAACTACCGATGTATTTTTACGTAAGTATCCTCTAAATTCTGTCATAAATCACTTTACTTACTTTTTTTTGTGGAGCCCAAATACTACGTATATCCCCGGAAAATTAACGAAATCTCGAATTTTATAATAGAGCAAGATTCACTAATCACTGTGTTTTCTTCTTCTTTTCATGACTAAATGCATTTTAAGGATACATACACTCATTTACAAATTTTCAAATACTATGAATGTAAATAGCAAAATCTCTCTCTCTCTCTCTCTCTCTCTCTCTCTCTCTCTCTCTCTCTCTCTCTCTCTCTCTCTCTCTCTCTCATCACTTACAGAAAAAAACTAGAATACCGATCTATTATTCTGTGATTTACGATACTGCTTCAATACAACTTTTATAGTTGACTAAATGATTTTCACATTATAACAGTATACAAAAGAATATCTTATCACTATCCATCTTTCATCTTATTATTCCATCCATATTTTAAAATACAACTTTCAGTGTGTTATTCTCCAGCTAAGCTAGTAACAGTATTCTCGTCCCAAGCTGCTCTCTCAAGCTATTCAACAGTTACTCTCATCCCACTGTCAAGTCTCTCTCTCTCTCTCTCTCTCGTCTCTCTCTCACCTCGTCTCTCATCTCTCTCTCTCTCTCTCTCAATGAAATATGAATTACTGTATCATAATATCATAAACTATTATGTACAAAGTTAAAAATAATAATAATTCCATTAATAAATTCATTTCTTTTAGCAACTAAATTGTTTTCCAAAATAATTCTTTCGGTAATAAACGTGCATCAGCTGATTCTAAACGTAAACAAAAGACAAAAATAGATTTTTATTGATGTATTTTGCTGTTTATACATTAATAATATAGTTGGGTGCTGTAATCATTACAGTAAATCATGTTTTTTTATCATAAATATGTTCATTCACGAAATAGATATACTATGTACTTTTAGTTTGGTGCAGCAGCCAAATCATGCAAATAGAAAGGAATTGTTAGGTTATTATATTTTTGTTTGCTGATCTGATGAAGGGGAAATTGAAGATAGGAAAGAATAACTTTGAAACTGTCTTGAATTTAGTTTAAGGTGATAGTTGAAGACATATTTGGTGCTTGAACTAAAGTAGGCAGTTATAAACATTGAAATAGTGGTCTTGGGTGGGTTAATTATTAAAGTAGGCAGTTTAAAGCAATTTTTAGGGGGGGTACCAGGATAACACGGGTATTTACTTATCACGGGGGGTTCTGGGCCCAATCCCCTGCGATTAACGAGGCCCTATTGTACTTCCGTTGCTAACGAGATCTCTTCTTACATGTTGATGAGGTTCCTCATTGCAGAATCTTCCCTATCCTTGTCCGAAGGAAGGGAAGGAGCCTGGAAGTCGAAGGAGACTCCAAGCTGAAATTGGGAGGACTCCTGATTTCTAGCTCTTTATTGTATCCCTCTGAATACCTTCTGGGAAGCATTTCGAGCCCTCATCGCATCCCAAAGACTCTGTAGGCAAACGTTTAAACCATTATCTGTAGATGAAAACGTAAGTACCCTGCCTGGACAACGGAACCTCTATCTGAAAGCATTGAGTCAGGAATAGAGGGTTTTAGTTCTTTTACCAGACATACTATGCTGGCAAGAACCCATAGCCGAGTATCCATAGAATCTGATGCGAGATTCCAATGCACAAAAAATTCACTTGTCTTCTTTGTTGTTTAGGACCAAGAGAAACAAAGAATTACCTCATAAAATTTCTCAAAGAAGTTTAACGAGGAGCAGTTCCATCTTGTCGGAACACAGAATCTGAGGTCCCAAAAAAATCCCATTCCCTCTATTATTTGAAAGAGCCTCAAATCAAATAATGACAAACGGTTTGCTGCAAATAATTATAGAAGAGGATGATTTATAATCCTCTTACTTGTAATGAACTAGGAGAAGGAGGGGTGTGCAGGACTCAAGAGACTCTCCGAATTCATGCAATAAAAGGGTGCTAAGGTCTTGTAATCTGAAAGACCTGCACCCTCATTGACTTCCTAGTCTGATATATCTTTGTCCAATAATGTTGGGAGAAGAATGAGTCACCTGAGGAGAGCGCCTCTCTTCACAAGGTGAAGGGCTTTAAGCAGTAACAGCCCCATCCTGACAAGGTTACGTTCGCACGTGCGACATCTTGAGTACCTGGCAGGTGAAGGCTGATCCTGTAAAAAAAGTCTCTCCAAATCATCCTGACAGAGATGAAGACGCTTATGCAACCACTAGAGTCCCTGTCATGAGAAGTTTGTTCTTGCTAGAAACTTCCCACAATCTCAGTCCGTCCTGACACGGGCAACGGCCGCCTGTGCGACAACTTGTGCCCCCGTCAGGAAACAACTGATCTTGTGACAAATCTCAAAGAGGAGACTCTTGGTGAATTCTATCACCAAACACGAAGAAGCTGGAGATCCTGGAGCCTGGTTGATGCCTGGCGCCTGGCTGGCACCTGGGTGTCGCCTGGCTGCGCCAGTCTGGCGCCTGGTTAGAGCCTTGTCCGTGTTAATCCAATTGATATCCTACTCATGTCGTATTGAGGTATCGTATAAGATCCCGAAGATCTTAATTCTCTGCTATCTCTAATTCTCCTTGTAGAGACAGAGTATAGCCTTTTACTGCGTTATTGATAGCAGATATATACAAAGGTGATTCTTCCCTCTGAAAGGAAAGAAAAACCGCCCATGTGGTTCCCAGAGATATCGGAAGAGGACAGTTTCCCCATTCCATCTAGCACGATCTGCAGCAATTCTGTCTTTACCATGACTCTTGTCTTTTACCTTGAAAAACTCCTCTCATTCATGTCTACTTCTGGTCAGTCTGCACGCAGGACCGACTCAGAGTGGAGAGGTTTTTCAGGTCTATTTATAATAGATTCTGAAAGAATATCCAGACTCTCTTGGAAAAGCCTTACGAAACATGCTGTGAGAAGAACGTGACTTCTGTGAATCCAACCTCTCTAAGGCCAAAATGAGGCATAAAGTATCATCCTCTCTTCCTTTGACGCCCTTTATCTTAAAATCTGTTAAGAATTTATATTTAGGGGAAAAAAGACTAAAGTTTATTCCCCTTTCTTTAAACTAAAGATGGCGTATATTGCTACTTCTCTGGGATCAATCTATAGGAAGCCTGTTCTTCTTCCACCTTGCGAAGAGATCTATGAAAAAAGACTTCTCGCCGGTTTTTTACAACTCTTTCCAATAAATGTTAGACATACGTTAACAGTTATTATCGTCGATCGAGAAGGTTCTCACGGATGTGCAACATCTTGCAGCGAACCTCTTAAGGATCGTTACGTTCTGTGTCTGTTTTCCAAATAGGTTCTCTTTTGTCAACGCGAACATGGGCGAAAAAAAGAGATTCTCGATGCTCCTTGCGATATGAGAGAGCTGTGGAATTGGCCTAAGTGATTAAAATAAATAATTTCATCCTTCCTTGGGATCGACCCCTTTCCGATTAGACGGGGAACGAAATCAGGAACGAAACTTGCCGTTACTGAGCCTCCTATCCCCATGCAGTGAAGTTCTTCTTGTCGGTAGTGGATAGGACACCGACACTCCATGGTGGGTGTCGATGGTATGAGTACTGGGACAAGCCGTTAGGACAAAGAAAAAATTGATATGGAACAACCGAACTAAGTCCACAGCAAAGTTCGTAACTAACTTGGGCGCTCTGACAGCGGCCGACTGACTGCGTTCGGTAGGAGGCAAGTTGTCCAAGCATCCGAGCAAGTCACGTGACCTTCGCCCTAAAAGGGTTATGCCAAGAGACTAAACAAATTAATTTGTTCGTCACCGATGCCAGACGGCGAGGTGATGATTCTCTTAAGGCATGTGCCCAACAGGCGAAAGTCAATTGCCTTCTAGAGACCGAGGTCCCTGATGGCAAGACATCTCATAGTATAGTTGAATCTCAGCTAAGGAGAAACAACACTAAGTGTCGTTGAAGACGAAGGTGGACAGCAAATGCAACCTACGTCTTCACAGCTGAATCGAGAGAAGGATTCTCAAGATTCTGAACCTGTGCTTACAAAGACTGAGAACGCTAACCGCTATTTCATTGCTGTCCGGTGAGTGTCGTAGTTGCAATGAAAGCGGAGCACTGTTCAGTAATGAAGACACAGCGAATTACTGCCTGAAGAACTGCTTCTCATGGGCTGAACATTTGGAAGTAGAGCTGTCAGGTCGGAGAGTAGGTGATGTCTTCTGACACATCTGTTAATTCGGGGTGAACAATGAACAATTGCACACCTACGAATACGAGATATTTTTGAAGACAAGCTCAGATGTCTGCAAAAATCATTCGCATTATCGCAGTGCGATGCAGCCGGAGACTAGTACAGACTTCTGTTACCGTGTGGTAAACAGAAAGATGAAAGAGTCCAAGAGATATCTCTGTTGAAAATTCTCGCAATGTTGAAGGCAATGAAATCGAGCGTCACAGCAGTAGATGGTACTTCATGTTTGCGAGAATCCCCGTTAATCAGAGACCTAAGTCCATGATTGTTGGGGAGAGATATGGTTCGGTAGTCAATCAAAGCAGGGGAGAGAGAGACATAACAGACCGTGCATCTCTGAGACCCAGCTGTTACTGAGCTGCTATCAGGCAGTTCAATACGCAGTAGCTCTCGCTGACTCGTCATCCTGAGTTGCCAGGTAATCCATTCCACGAAGGAATGCGTTCGGCTAGAACCATCGAGCATAAAAAATACGCTCGAGCAATTATATTTAAACGAAACGGATTTTGGTAAATACAAAAGCTGATTTGGTGTTGTCGTGACAATACCAAGTATCTAAAATCGAAACTGGTAACTGCTGGGAGGTTGCAGGCAGCCCCGAGTTGCAGTTCAATTAAGATACAATTCGTCTCGGTCACAATCCGTAGAGTTAACTACGGTATGCACCTACCCCCCGGACAATTCAACTGCTTAACAGAATCATGTCGCGAGAGTAATATACGTAGTATATTTGTAGGTTCTGTACAACAACCTCCATCCTAAATTCTTTTCCCCTCGAGGAATGAGAATAAGGATTGGAGATCGACCGCCTTCGTTCTCTAGTCAAGAGAGTTAAAGAGAAGTCTTCCCCGAAGGACAGCTTCAATGGTGAACAGAATAACTAAGACGATAGTTCAAGCCAAACTGGATGTTCCCGTCCGTTCTTCTCTATTCCAGGTTGGTCGCCTACTGTGAGATACTCTTCTTTCAGCAGCAGTCTTCTTCCAAATGCTAGAAATTCCAGGAATTCGAGCATAGGCGAGGTTCCCGATTATCGTGTAACAATTATCGGGGATTCTCGTCTCGCTCACTTTGGACCGTGGTCTCGCCTAAGTGTTTGGAGATCGTAAAAAACTTGAACACTCTGAGTGCGCTAGAAAATTCCGTAGAATTCTAAGCACTCTGCGAAACCCCCACCGAATTCGTCAAACGATATCGGCTGGTGGTCCTCTCGATTCCCGTAGAAATCGAGGATGGGGCAGGATCCCTCCTCAACGACCGGGGCTTACGTCAGGTAGGACCTAAAGGTCCCCCCGGTAGCGCAGTCCCCAACGTGGGATCCTACAGAGAAATCTCTGAAGGATCCCTCCCCTTTCCCTCGTAGCCGTAAGGAGAGAGGGAATGGGGGAGGAATTGGATACTCGCTCGCCTTCCCAGTGGAACTAGCAGTTGGAGAAGAGTAGGAGCAGCCATCGCCGCAAAGAGTCTGGGAAAACGTATCGTCAGGAGAAAGCGTTTTCCCGAGGAGGGTTACGAACTCGCACTGTAGGTAAGGGTCTGCCGCCACTGTGAACGTCGTCTGGGTGGGGCTGATCGACACCTGACAGGAGAGAGCCGATACCGTCCTCCGACACATTCCAGTCCTTGTCGAGGTCGAAACCTCTCAGGAGGACCGAAGGGGTATTCAAATACGGTGTCCGAAGACACGTAGAAACGCCGCTGTCGCAGTAGAGGAGGTGGAAGTAGCTTGTTCGACCGGCCAGATCTGAGAGAGCCTTCTTGTCCAGGAGACGAGAGACTCTACCTGGTTTCAAGACAGAATCGGCAAGCTCCGATCGCAAGCAGACCCACCGTCGGTTTGGGTTCCCTCTTCGGGCCCCAAAACGACTCGAGCCGAGACGTGGGCTCTGCTGGTGGGAGCGGCAATCCTTCCCCGAGGTCGTTGTGCTGATTAACCTCGACAAAGTTCCTCTGGATCTCGGAAGTCACAGC
>NC_087201.1:34205788-34264651 GCF_015104395.2 Macrobrachium nipponense | reverse complement strand
GACATCAGCAGGTATGGGCATCTCAGGAACAGCAGGCACAGCCAGCACAGCATCGGTAGGGACAGCCAGCGCAGCAACGGCAGGGACAGCCAGCGCAGCAACGACAGGGACAGCCAGCGCAGCAACTGCATGGACAGTCAGCCCAGAATCGCAGGTCGGCAGGCAGCACCGGAAACACAGGAAGTGGAGCAGCAGCCAGCAACATCCTGGTACTGGCGGCAGGTCCAGGGGCGAGCTCTAGGGCAGCGGAAGTGTGGTCGCTGCAGCGCGGCAACCACGAGCGGCGGCGGCACGCCCCCCTCTCGGTACGGCGAACGGCACTTCACAGCGGCTTGTAGGCAAGACTGTTACCACGTGAGGCGAGTACACCAGGTGAGGAGGGACGTCGTCACCTGGTTTGCGTGGTCACCACTCCATGGGTGACCGCAGTAGGCCCAGACATAGAACCGCAGCCCCTGGACACTAGCACGCCCTGCCAATGGAAGGACGCCCATACCTCACCAAGGTCCTCTGTGGCAGTAGCACCTGCGGAAATAACAGTAGTAGCGATTAGTGGGGGGGAAGTCCCCTCGCGCGGGGGGGTGAGCCCTCTCCGAACGAGTGGAAGACCCCTAATACAATTGTACATCGGCACCGAGCGCCCTCCCCCGCGCTCGACGGATCGGGCGAGGAGAAGAACGCCGATAACCTCCCCCCCCCAAGGGGAAGGGCCATCTGTGGGAGCTGAGCGGGGGGGGGTTCTCGTTCCCCACCCCCGCACAGTACCCATGTACCAACAACAATATAAGAGCCCGAGAGCAATCGTGCCATCGGCCCGAATGCAAGGGCATAAGGATCAATTCCCTGACTGAGCGGAACTTGAACCAATAAATGAACCAAATAAATAAAATTGATGCATCAATAATAAGAATAAAATGATGCATCTTGCATCATTCACTTCACAATGAATAAGGGCTCGGATCGAGCGCATTTGCGCCCTAGGTACCGAGCGCAAGGGTGAAAGGATCAATTCCTTACCTTATGGATCAAGGTTTCTGGAAACCTTGATCCATAAAGAATTGATGCAATCAAAAAATATATATGAAAATGAAAAGACTACTGCGCTTGCGATTTCACTTCATACAAATAAAAAAAAAAGGGGAAGGATCAATTCCCGGGAATAGCGGAAACATTGATCCCAGTAAACAATGCAATCTCAATAAAAAATGCAATGAAAAAGAACTGCACTTGCGATTTCACTTCATTCAAAATAAAAAGGGGAAGGATCAATTCCGGGTAAGCTCGGAACTGATCCAAAATGAGTATTGCTACAATCAAAATAATATATGAAAATGAAAAAGAATACTGTACTTGCGATTGCGCTTCCATACTAAATAAGTTTCCGTGCCGAGCGCATTCGTTCGGCAACGGGCATACAGGTCAAAAAAATATAAATGAAAAGAGCACTTACTTACGATTTTCATCTACACATTCCCAACCCAATCTACGCTCGGAGCGAGTGCTCCCGCCCTCGCACGAGCATACCACAATACGAGGATCATTTCTGGGAAAATGAATTCCCGCTCTTACGCCCTTCAGTCCCGGCACTCGGGTAATCGGAGGGCGTGGTGACACCAAGATCCTTTAATTCACAAATTGAATTCAATGAAATGATTGTACTTACAATTCAATTTCACTAGATAATTAGAAAAAGAAAACACAATCATGCGAAAGCAAACGACGATGAAAGCGGGCAGAGAGCGATAATACACGTCCACACGCCAGCAGGCCGAAAGCAAAAGTGGGTTTGTTTACCTCCCAGTCGCGCGCGCGCGCCTGTCGGACAAGCAGTTTAACTACCGACCCCTTGTTCGAAAGCTTACGACCTATCCAGCTGCCGCTAGTACCTTCCTATTGTAAAAAGGACCGAAGGTTTGTATGCCGTGTCGGAACAAATATGTTATTGTATTATACAATTAAGTTTGTTCATACTTACTGGCAGATATATAATATAGCTGTATTTTACTGACGTCCGACAGAAATTGCAAAACTCGCGCACACGCAGTGGGCGGCCAGGTGGTAGTAACCCATTCCCGCCGCTGGGAGGCGGATATCAGGAACCATTCCCATTTTCTCATTCATATTTTTTATTAATGCCTCTGTCTCCTGAGGGGTGGGGAGGAGGGCGGGCACTTTAATTTATATATATCTGCCAGGTAAGTTATGAACAAACTTAATTGTATAATAACATAACATTTTGTTCATGCCACTTACCTGACAGATATATATATAGCTGAATCACACCTTCGGATGTTGGGAAGAGACAGAATAGGATTTTTTTGGGAAACTTAAATTAAGTAGATGATATACATCTTGGTGCCTTACCTGTTTGCAAAGTAGACTATGTGATTACTGTCACGTAAGGCTGCTTTTGCTTAATCACAGAGTTGCCAGCCAGGAGGGAGACCTGTAGTGCTGGTGCGCTCTGGATGATCTGTCAAACGCGAGACCTCAGCGTGACAAGATCATCGAGGCCATACAAATGAGGGCAACGAAGCAACTGACCACCACCTGACCAACTATACACAAAAACCCCTTAAAACTAACTAAGGATGGGAGATCTTCGCATAAGACTCACCACAACCTAAAAACACAACAACCTAACTTAAACCTACTAAGGAATAGGGAAAGAGCTACTTCCGGACCCCAATACTGTGTCCGCAGAAACGTATGGCCCCAGTGCATTACAATCGTCATAGATCGTCTCACATCCCTTAGGTAATGTGAGGCGAAGACGGAGTTGCTCCTCCTCCAAAACGGTGCAATCAAGGATGTCCTTGATTGACATGTTCTTTTGGAAGGCAAGAGAGGTAGCGACGCTCGTACTTCGTGCGCTTTTACTCGGAAGAGGCTCAAATCAGTCTTCTGGAAAGATGAATGATCCTCCCGAATGGTGTCCCTTAGAAAAGAAAGCACAGCAATTCTTCGATAAAGGTAACTCTGGCCTCTTCACAGAGCACCAGAGGTTACCTGAGGGACCTCTTACCTCTTTAGTTCTATGCACATTAGAAAAAAACCCCCTTTTGTTTTTTTTTGGGAGAGCCCTTACCGGGCAAAGGACTCGTGCTTCTGGTTCTTGGCCCCACCAGACTTGAATAACCCTTGATCTCGAAAGTCGTTCGGCCAAGGGTTCGAAGGATTTTCATTCTTCGCCAAGAACAGATGGGTTGTTCAACGAGTCAGACGAGCCATTGTCCCCTTTGAATCCCATTAACTTGCTAAACGCTTGAATTTCACTAACTCTCTTAGCCGTCGCCAGAGAAGTTAGGAAAAGAGCCTTCCTTGTCAGGTTTCGAAGAGACGCTGTCTGAAGCGGTTCGAAAGTGCTCGACATAAGGAATTTCAGGACTACATCCAGATTCCATGATGGAGGTCTCATTTGAGGAACCTTCGAGGTCTCGAAAGACTTCAAAAGGTCATGAATATCCTTGTTGTCAGACAGGTCTAGGCCTCTGTGCCTAAAAAAAAACCGCTGACAACATGCTTTTTATATCCCTTGATGGTAGGGACCGCTAATTTCTGCACATTTCTGAGAAATAGCAGGAAAATCGAAGCTCTTTCTGGTTCACAGAGGTCGAGGAAGAGGAAACTCCCTCCTTTTTACACCATGCCCTGAAGGAAGCCCACTTCGATTGGTAAACAGCTCTTGTGGAAGCACATCTCGCATGCGCGATTGCTCTCGCAGCTGCTTTCGAAAAACCTCTCGCTCTGGCCAAACTTTTCGATAGTCTGAAACGCAGTCAGACTCAGAGCGGAGAGGTTTTTGGTGAAATGAAACCTTTCGAAGTGAGGCTGTTTGAGTAGATCTTTCCTCCAGGGCAATGTCCTTGGAAAGTCTACAAGGAAAGACATGACCTCTGTAAACCATTCTCTCGCTGGCCACATCGGAGCGATCAGGGTTTAACCTTGTCCTTCCGAGGCAGCGAAACTTCCTCATGACTTCCCCCAGAATCTTGAATGGTGGGAAGGCGTATAGGTCTAGGCCCGTCCAATTCCAAAGCAAAGCGTCTACCGCGATGCTTCTGGATCCAGGACCGGGGAGCAGTAAAGAGGAAGTCTCTTGTTCCTTGACGTTGCGAATAAGTCGACCAGTGGACGTCCCCACAGCGTCCACAGGTCTCGACAAACGTCCTCGTGCAAGGTCCATTCCGTCGGAAGGACTTGGTCCCGACGACTGAGAAGGTCTGCCCTGACGTTTTGCACTCCTGCAATGAATCTCGTCAGGATAGTCACCTTTTTCCTTTTTGCCCACAGCAGAATCTCTCTCGCTAGGGAGTACAACGTTCTGGAGTGTGTTCCTACCCTGGTTTTTTAAATAAGCGAGTGCTGTGGTATTGTCCGAGTTTATCTGAACAATCTTGTTCTCCAAACTCTTCTCGAAGAACTGCAGGGACAGAAATACTGCTGCCAGTTCTTTGACATTTATATGCCAGGCTACCTGTTCCCCTCTCCAGGAGCCTGACACTTCCTTCCCCCCTAGTGTTGCTCCCCATCCTGTGATGGAAGCGTCTGAAAACAACACTAGGTCGGGGCTCAAAAGACTTAGGGACACGCCCTCTTGAAGCTTCTGAGGGTCCAACCACCATCTTAGGTGGTTCTTGATTGGAATCGATATTCTCAATATTGCATTGAGATCGTCTTTGGCCTTCCACTCGTCTGCCAAGAAAAATTGGAGAGGCCTGATATGCAGTCTTCCCAAGGAAACAAACCTTTCTAGCGAGGAAATGGTCCCCAGCAGACTCATCCATTCCCTCGCCGAGCAAGTCTCTTTCCTTAGAAAGGCTGAGATCTTTTCTAAGCCTAGCCGCTGACGTTCCTGGGACGGAAACGCTCGAAAAGCCACTGAATCCATCTGAATCCCCAGATACACGATGGACTGTGTTGGGGTCAGATGCGACTTTCGAGGTTGACCAGAAGTCCAGGGACTTCGCTAAGGCTAAAGTGAACTGCAAGTCCTTCCAGACACTTCTCTCTCGACGACGCTCTGATCAGCCAGTCGTCGAGGTTATAGGGAAACTTCTTATTCCCGAAGAGTTGTAGCCACCTCGCTACGTTCTTCATCACCACTGTGAACACCATCGGAGCCGTGGTCAGTCCGAAGCACATAGCTCTGAACTGCCATACTTTGTTGTCTAAGACAAACCTTAGATACTTTTCTTGAAAAGGGGTGGATCGGGATGTGAAAGTACGCGTCCTGCAAGTCTAAGGATACCATCCAGTCGCCCGTCTCAACGCTCCCAGAACAGAATGAGGCGTCTCCATCGTGAATTTGATCTTTTCCACGAAAAGATTGAGCCTGCTTACATCTAGAACTGGACGCCAACCTGACGACTGCTTTGGTACCAGGAAGATTCTGTTGTAAAAACCTGGAGACCAGGTCCGCGACTTGTTCCACCGCTCTTTTGTCGATCATGCTGCTGAAGGAGATCGAACAAGACTTTCTTCTTTTCCCCTTGGTAGGATGGAGAAAAGGTCTCTGGGAGTCGTAGAAAGAGTTAGGAAGATCTAAAAAAGGGGATCTTGTACCCTGCTCCACGATCTTGAGGGACCAAGAGTCCGTGTCTCTCTCTCTCCACGCTCCGCAAAATACTTCAGTCTGGCTCCGACTGGTGTCTGAAGGACATGCTTTTCATTTGGAAGGCTTTGGCTTAAAGAAGAAGCTCTTCCTCGTGAAAACCTCTCCCTCGAGGAGCTGCTCTCGAGGGGGGAGCCCCACGAAAGGGCTTTACTTTCTTCGGCGGACGAACTGCAGCCGAAGAGGTCGAAGGTACGGCTGACCGTCTTGTAGACTGGGCCAAAAGGTCCTGAGTTGCTTTCTGTTGTAAGCTGTTCGTCAGGTCCTTTACCAAAGTCTGGGGGAAGAGATGGTTCGAAAGAGGCGAAAACAACAAATCCGCTTTCTGAGCTGGCGTCACCGAACGAGCTGTGAAGTTGCACAGCAAAGCTCTCTTTTTTTAATAAAGCTGTTCCAAAGTGAGATACGAGCTCCTCCGAACCATCCCTGACGGCTTTGTCCATACATGCTAACACGCTGGACAGCTCCCCCAGACTAAGAGATTCTGGGCTTCTCGCTTGCATATCCAGAACTCCCAAACACCAGTCAAGGAAGTTGAAGACTTCCAGCGTCCTGAGCAGACCCTTCAAATGATGGTCAGTCTCCGACGCGGTCCACGTTACCTTGGCAGAGGGTAAAAGCGACCTCCTCTGCAAATCCACAAGGCTGGAGTAAATCTCCCTGAGCCGAAGAAGGGATACGAACTCCACTTCATCTTTGGTTCTATACCAAATGCCCCCTTTTCCACTAAGTCTAGTTGGAGGCAAGGCGAAGGTCGTCTTACCTTGGTCTCTCCTTCGTATCATCCAATCCTGGAGCTTTTTAACAGCACGTTTTGTTGATAGAAGAAGTTTTCATCTCTAACAAACTCCGGGGTTTTCCCAGTTTTAGATGAAGAAAATTTAAAACTGCGAAGGAGGAGACTTGGGAGCTGCGGGCTGAAATTTGTCTTCAAAAGAAGACCGCAAGAGTCGTACGAGGACTTTATAGTCCGAGATAGAAGGGGCTGTAGCAGGTTCCTCTTCAGCCGATTCAGCCGAACTACTTAGCTCTCCTTCTTCTCTAAACGGAAGAGGAGACCGTCTGTCAGGAGAAGGCGTCCTAATGGCGGGTCTTGGTTTGATCAAAGGACCCCTATCCTTGCTAGATGCAGCCTTATTTCGGCTGTCTTCCTTATGACGCTTACTACTCGTTGAAGTAGAGCGTCCTGAGGAGGACGAGCGTCCTCAGCGCCTTCCGCAGCCGTCTCACCTGCTCGAGAAGCGTCCTTTACATTTCTTCGCTGGCATACGTGCCGTGCACGTAAACTAGCGTCTGGGGTAAGACTTCTTGATCAGAATCCCCAAAAACGTCTTGAAAGGAGGTCTGAACGTCCTGGCGAGCTTCCTGCCAAGCGTCCTGTCTAGCGTCCTGGTGAGCGTCCTGCCGAGCGTCCTGTCTAGCGTCCTGGCGAGCGTCCTGCCAAGCGTCCTGACGAGCGTCTTGACAAGCGTCCTGACGAGCGTCTTGCCGAACGTCCTCGTACAGAGCGTCCTCCTCAAAAGCGTCCTGACGTAACGTCCTTCTAGAGGACGGACGAGATCGGCGAATCGCCGAAGGAGAAGCGATCGGCGAACGAGACGAAGTAGGAGAAGGCGAAGGAGACTGCTTAGTCCTCTTGACAGGCAGTCTAAGGTCCTTCCTCCGCTTAGGCTCGACTGCTGCTGGGCGAGTCCTCTGAGCCATAAGCGAGGATAGCTGGTCCTGAAGGGACAAAAGAATGTTCTTCGTCGGGGAAGAAATGAGCAGAGGAAGCAGGACTGATCCTGTGAGAAGACGAGGGGCGAGGGGACGCCTCCTTCCTTCTCACAGGTACAGCTACCTGTTTCTCAGGTATACGCGCCTGTGCACGCAACCTAGCGTCCTCATCGGAGGAGATCCTACCTCTCTTCTGAGGCGGAAAGACATCATAAGCGTCTTCCGACGGAAAGCGGCGAAAGAGGACGTGAAGCGTCCTCCGCAAGAAACGTCCTTTTTAACGGACGAGAGGTCTCTCCGAGCGCTCCACCCCCCTTGCGCGGGGGGAGGACGCTTCGGAGGACGAGAAGCACTCTTTCAGGGGACGCGCGCTCGTTGCACGGTCCTTGGCAGCCTGGGTCTTTGCTACAGGGTCTGCCGAAGGGACGCCAGATCGGTGGGAAGCCCCCGTAACCCTCTTGCGGCTTTCGACATACCTCCTCCCTGGGTCTTGGGAGTCTGATAGAGGTCTAGGCCTAGAGGCATTATGGGGCCGATCTGACGCCCCCTCCACACACTGGGGGCACGATCACACACTTGCACCGAGCCAGTTTCTAAGGGCTTTCACTTTGGGTCCTCCAGAGTGCGAAGAGACTCCAAAATCATAGAGAGAGCATTCGCTTCTCCCGACACAGAATCAGAGCCCGAAGGCAACACAGGTTTAGGGTTGTAAACACTACAGGTGTTAGTGCAGGAGAGATGTTAGTCTTACCTTTAGAAGAACACTCCTTAGGAAGACCTCCTGATCCTCATCGCGCTCCAATTTAAGGCGATAGGACTCATATACTCTCCATTCATCATCAGTCAATTTCTCACATTCATTGCACCGATGATCAATCAAACAATTAAGCCCCCTAACAACTCATACATACTGTGTGGGGGTCTACCGATGCTTTCGTAGCCTCACCTTACAATCAGCCCTCACACACACTCTGAAACTCACAACACTTGATCCAGACATATCTTATAGAGAAAAGTCAATCCAAAATAAAAAAATAAAAAAAACGGTC
The DNA here is from genome assembly GCF_015104395.2 of Macrobrachium nipponense. Taxonomy (NCBI): domain Eukaryota; kingdom Metazoa; phylum Arthropoda; class Malacostraca; order Decapoda; family Palaemonidae; genus Macrobrachium; species Macrobrachium nipponense. The sequence goes on along the minus strand of NC_087201.1, from coordinate 34,256,272 downwards.
CACTATCGCGCATGCCAATTCAACAATCCAATTCAATCCCACCAAAAAAAATCAATCAGATACTTAAAAGCGAGTCAATTTCCAAAAAATCCTGAGCAGAGGTCTGTAAACAGATGTTTACCGACCGGCGACAGAAAAAAATATGAATAGAAAATGGGAATGGTTCCTGATATCCGCCTCCCAGCGGCGGGAATGGGTACTACCACCTGGCCGCCCACTGCGTGTGCCGCGAGTTTTGAAATTTCTGTCGGACGTCAGAAAATACAGCTATATATATATCTGTCAGGTAAGTGGCATGAACAAACAAATGTTTCTAACGTTTTCGTACATCTGGCTGCCGAAAACCATAGAGGAACGAATACGGAAAAGTGCAGAGGAACGACTACGTTTTTTTTTTTTTTGCTTTTTTTGTTTTTGCTAGCACTTTCATTGATTTCAGTCTTTATTAGTATTTTGAATTTCTTTAATAATCGTATGCCAGAAATAAATGTAACTTTAATGTTTGCATGCTAAGAATGGCAAAAATCATCGTTGCCACATTAGTGGAGGCTTCACACATACGCCGTTCCATTATTATAAACTGTTTCCATGAATTCTAGTTGTCATAGTAATGCAATAATGATAAAATTGCTTTAATATTTATGTATATATACTTCCAATACATAGCCTAATTTCACCAATTTCAACGTTTTTTGGTGTGTAGTCTTAACCCAGTTTGGAGGGTCAACACATACGAATGGCAACAGAGAGAGAGAGAGAGAGAGAGAGAGAGAGGAGAGAGGAGAGAGAGAGAGAGAGAGAGAGAGAAAGGAAGGCGGAGGAACGAAGAAGAAAAGGATGGCGGTGGAGGGGGGTGGGGGGGTGGGGAGAGGGTAGGTGGAGCTTTATACACGTGTTCGTATCCATTTCTGCATAATGGAGTTTTTTGTCTCTTGGTACAAGAGGACAAGTGTCGTTATTCTTTACGATTATGATTCACGATACCCTTATAAATTACGGCACTGGGGTGTAATGCACTATAGCAAAATCTCGTTCTGTTACGAGTGTTCGTTACACAAATAGGTATTGCCCAAAACGTGCTTGCACTGTCTCTGAAACCCATAGTAGACATGCTGCTTAGTTGTCAATCAAGTTTTTGTAACCAAGTATTTTTTACAAGCTAGCTATTGAATAAATTTGTATTTTTTCTCAGTCAAAACATATGCCCCTCAATGCTACTTTCCTCTTTAACGACTTTCTGGTCATTGCAAATTCGGCCCCATAATTTCTTATGGTGCGAAAACAAGACAGAGGCCCATGGACCGAAAACGATTGCGTCACACTACGGCGATAATCCAGCAGTAAAACATCTTCATATATCCAAAAAGTAAATAATAAAGATATATATGCGCATTACGATTATAACAATTACATGTATAGCTGATAACAATCTGCATGAATAACTGGTAAACTGTTCTGCAATGACAGTTGAGTATAGCAATTATTTACAATAGGTACGAAAGTCAAGATGTCGTGACGTCATAATACAGAACTTAAAAGAACGTTCTAATTCAGAAAAATAATTACTTAAATTTGAGTCAGAGTCGAGTTACTTTTTCAATAACGAATATTTGCAAATTAATCATCATAAATATGTAAAATATTGATGTTTTACTACTTATTTAAAAATTAGCTAAGAGCACGCTTCTCGTCATCTTCTACCAAAACAGCTGTTTACTCCTGGCTTGTTGTTGGTGAGAAATCGTGTTTCGATTGTTGTGATAAAAGTGCTCCAGCGTCTGTGGGTACAAGTGGTGTGCGGATTTATCACAGGAAATGGAAAGTTTGTTGACACAAGCGACTCCGTAAACATCGAGATGGAGTCAATCTTCGAAACATTTTTAGTTGTAAGTAAAAATTTCTAAAGCGTTTTGGTGAGATTTCCACTGCCGTGGGCGCCATTTTCAGTACCCTCTGTTTAAATCTTAAAATCTGGCCTTAATTTCTAACTTTGGAGAAAATACTTACTTCGAAAGGAGAGTAGAGGTCTTTAGCTCCGTTTTTCACCAACAAGAAGTCGCGACTGATGCCCATCTCCGGTGTCAGGACGCGTTATAATGTACTTTTTCGGAGGGTGGCAAGCGTTGAATGTAGGTGGCCTGGTTGGCCTGCTGTGATATTCTACCCTAGTAGTACCTACTACTTCTCGAGGAAAGTAAAGCCTCGAGGTGTCGTTTGACGGACGCTAGCTCTTGACTGATGCTTATCCCAGGTCTTCTTAATGTGTTAAGGTACCTTTTAGGGGAGGTGGCGGCTTTGTAGACGTTCGGTCGTTTACCTGGGTTACCTTCCCCACAGGAAGCACAGCCTACACTAAAAAATCACCGAAAAAAGCACCATTGGACACTTGCCGTCGTATGAAGCATTTTGGTATAATGGCAACTACCATCATGGGAGACAATTTAGGCTAAGTACAGCGTACAAACAACTCAACCGGCGTTCAGCACGGGTTCTCCACCCAGCTTAAACATCAAACTGTGGGCTGACCTGATCACATTATCTAAACCTTCTAGCCTAAGTTACATTACCAAACTGAGTAAGTAAAAAACATGAATCACATTTGTCCTAACTTCCTTTACTATCAACTGACTAGAGTCATTTTAACTTACATGATGATGTGAACACTTTATACAATCTACACGCGGCCATAATATTGATGTCGGCAGGGTTCAGTTCTAGACTTCTAGTCTTAGGTGGAGGGCACCGGAGGCCTTGTTTGTGTAACAAAGCCGAAATCCACCTGCCATAACATGGGTATACTCGTCTCGAGTCTCTCTTCTCATTTAATATTGCTTGTGCGATAAGTTTTAAACAATCATAGCATTCGTTACACCAAAATATGTAGTAAATAGTAAAAACATGTGGTATTAAGAACATGTAGTCCGAAAAATAATAACTAGTGTTCCGGAAAAATTACCCGAGTGTGGGATCCTCTTTAAGACAACTACACTTTACCTGAACTATATCGTAGATATTATTATGATTTTATCCCAAAATGAATTAAAAACAGATTACACCTTCTCACCCGTTATTAATACAGATCATAGCTTCACGGTAAACGATAGTCATTACCGCCATTCATAATTCTGCAGGGTAGAAGCTACCAAGTCGTGCTTTAATTTATGGTGTTCCTGCAGAACAAAATCAGATTTCAAGTAATCGAAAATGTCTAAATTCAGTTTTGTTACAACATTACAATAAAAATTACAATTAATGGCACATGCAGTTCACATGCCAGTTTCAGATAAGGAACATGAAATTTCTGTCCTTTCGTGTCCAACTTTATGGTATTTAAAAAACAATTTCACCTACATATCCAAAAGGATTTTACAAAGATTTAGAAAATAACAATGGATGTAAAGCATTAACATTGCTCGCATTGATTTGTACTTTTTCTTATCGATTACAAAATATATTCAACCATATAAGAAGATTATGATTCTTTTCCACCAAATTTACTAAATGTCTACTGACCCATACACACGTATGCATAAACAACGTGTGTATACAGAAGTAATGAAAATAAATCAAGATTTATATATATATATATATATATATATATATATATATATATATATATATATATATATATATATTGTTGCAAGCCAAAATATTATAGTTTCCTCAGAAAATATAAAAAATTTGGAATTCTCAAAATTATTTCTTTGTTTGCAATCTACATAAGAAAGTCTGACCAGGCAGCTTGCTAGCTATGAACAGAAAGAGATAAAGAGTATGTCGTGAAAATATGATTGCAACATTTTCTCCCAACTTGATTCTGTCGTTTCTGGAGGTGTTTTGTGCATGTTTTTGGGTTGGTAATTGAGCAGAGTCATGGGAATTTGTTCTACATTTTGTATCAAAATATATACTGTCTATTGGGATAGCCAGAATAATGCTAAATTAAGTAAAATCTTGACTGAGAAAATACCTAACTGCTTTCCAAGATAGCTTCGCTATGGGTGAGCTGGCTTGAGTTCCCTTCCAGAGCGTGTTATAGGTAAGACGTTTTTTAATTGAGCTCTCATTTTGCCAGCAGGTCATTAACCCCGTGTCTTGTAAGTTACAATGTTAGTATTCTGAATTCGTTAAGTCTACTGAAGTGTGTTTCCTTCGCATTCCCCGACTCCTGTCATTATCTTGGTTATTAATTGTGAGTTGTGTAATTGATTAGACCAGTGTCCCCATAAGGATCACGTGGTCAACTATACCATAGTGGGGTATCTTTGAAAAGTAGATGGGATGTATTGTTTTGAATGTATTTAAGAGTAGACATGACATTGTTTATTTTTGTAATAAAAATTGTACAGATCTTGCCGCCATCTTCATTCATCCTGTGAGTTGGGGATTGAAGTCTATGCCAAAGGCTAGGCTATCTTGCCAATACCACTTGGCGAACCAGTAATTCCTGTTGCAAGGGAATAATTTACAACAGTGTAGCTACTCTCACCTTTTAGAATGATTAAATCAAGTATCAAAACTGAGGATTAAATATAACACAATGGTACTCCTGTTCAAAAGTTACTATAATTTTCTAAAAAGGCACTGATTATGGAGGAGTTATGGAGTTCCATTTGACAACGTGTGTGTGTGTGTGTGTGTGTGTGTGTGTGTGTGAGAGAGAGAGAGAGAGAGAGAGAGAGAGAGAGAGAGAGAGAGAGAGAGGGTGTAATTGGTGTATGGATAGTTAACGACTGAATTGGCTGTTGGTGAGTTCTGGGTTGTCTGCTGGTGCTGTTGGAGTTTAGAGTTCCGTGTTTTTAGTCAGTCTTTAGTCAGAGTCTTTGGTCAGTCTATGGTGAAAGCTCGTGATGATCTGTAGTGTTAGCAGTGGTCGGGGAAAGTGTTGAGGGCATTGAAAGTCATTTGAGTAGTGTGTTATTGGGTTGCTGCTGATTGTTGTTGGGTTTAATATTAGTTGCTTAGAGTTGTTGTGTTTGTGTTGGATTTATTGTGCTTGTGAGTTTCTGTTGAGTTATATGTGAGTTGTTGTGGTTGAGGGTTGTTGTTGGGGGGCTGTTGTGGTTTCTTGGTGTGGTTGGGAGTTGCTGTTGGTGAGCTGTTGTGAATCCTTGGTGTTGTTGGTGGGTGTGTGTTGCCTTTTTGTGTTGTTGGTGATTGTTTGTGAATTGGTCTTTTGTTGTGGTTGTGTTCCTTGGTTGTTGTTGAATTGTTGAGTTGTGGTTGTTTTCCTTGTTGGCTTGTGTGTTGTTGAGTTGTGGTCCTTGGATATTGTGTTGTGGTTGTGTTCCTTGTTGTTGTGTTGTTGAGTTGTGGGGTTGTGGTCCTGGGTTGTTGGGTTGTGGTTCTTTGTTGTTGTTGTTGGTGTCTCAGCGACCTTGACTGACGGACAGCACAGCATAGCCCTGAGTATCTGGAGTTGGGTGAGTACATGTGTTTGCATTTTTTGTTCTGTGTGTGGGTGTAGGTCAATTGTCCTGCGTGTATTCTGTAGTGTAAAGAGGAAAGTGTGACTGAGGGTGAGTTTGGTAGCCGGATTGATTAGGTTTATGTGGGGGGGATTTACCTGCTTGTTTTTTAAGCTTGTGATCCCACCACATTATTTTTTGACGCCAGAACAGGGACTGTTGGTTCGGCAGCTGCAGGACGATTGGGATAGTGATTTGTGTGATTGGTGGAGAAAGTGAGGATGGAAGGGTTGAAGGAGATAGAGAGGCCGAAGGAAGAGCTGAGGTTGGCGAGGGAAGCTAAGGAAAGATTGGAAGTGGAGAATGAGAGGTTGGGGATAGAGTATGAGGAGCTGAAGAGCGAGTTAGAGGAAATGAGAGGAATGCTAAGGAGTGCGAAAGTGGAAATGAAAGAAGAGGTGAAAGGAGCAGAAGAGAGAATGGTTGAGAAAATGGACGAAAAATTTGGGGTATGTAATGAAGAATGCAGTGCAAGAGATGATGCAGGAAATGATGAAGGGATTCATGGGAGAGGGAGCAGTAGGAGGTAGGCCTACTGGGTCTTGTGATGGCCCAGGAGTGGTGAAGAAAGTGGAAGAGCTAGTGGATGAGAGTACGAGTGATGAAGGTGATTTGGTTGTGATAAGTAAGGGAAAGAAGGGGAAGACACAGGATAAGGATAAACCTGATGACAAAAATAAGAAGGGGGTTTAGGAAAAGAAGAAGACTAAGGGAAAGAAGCTTAGTAAGGGTGACAGACAGGCTGAGACTAGGACTGAATACATTGGGGAAAGGGCTGTTAGTGATTTAGATAGCGGTGAGTGGAAACAGGTAGGTAGAAAGAAGGGTAAGAAGAGTATAGTCAGGAGTATGGATGTGAGTATGGAAGTGGATTCGCTATATTCGGAAGAGGGAAAGAAGGGTCAGAATGGAAGTAGCGAAAGTGAAAGTGAGTGGGAGCAGGAAGTACGAAAGGCTGTGTATATGAGAGAGGTACCCCGATGTGCACAATACGAGGAATATGGTAGTAGAGACATAATGGACTTTTTTAAGGAATATGAGAAGTAATGTGAGGCTAAGTATGGGGATAACAAAAGTGTCTGGGCAAGAGAGTTAGGTAGCTTTTTGGTGGGATTTGTGTTGATTATGTAATGGATAATGATGAGTGTAGGGAATGTGCCGTATGAGAGTGTGAAAGCCAGGATTGTAGAACAGGCAAAGAGGATAAAGAGTAGCATTAGATATAGGAGAAAGCAAGATTTTGAAGAGACAAGAATGAATGTTGGCGAGTCATTGTCGATGTATGTGTGCAGGTTGGAAACATTAGCTAGGAAAAAGTTTGGGGATGAAGGGATAAATGAGTGTAAGGAGTTAGTGCGAAAGTTGTTGGTGACTGTACCAGAGAGTGTATACAAGTTTATAAATCTAAAATGTAAGGAGAAAATGTGATGGGCAAATGAAAGGTTGACGTGGAATGACATTTTAGAAATAGTAGAAGTTTACGAGTTAGATAGGCGTATGAAAGTTTTTATGACTTCATTTTTCTATATGATGAACGTTAACAAATTATGTCAAAGGTTGAGTTTTTGTAAGTAATGTTCAGGATTATGATCTGTGGCATCAAAGATTAGGGCATGTTGGTGAACAAAAATTGAAGTTTTTGTGTTCTCATTCAGATGATGTGAAATTTACAAATGTAAATGATGACATGTGTGCTTGCGCTTTAGGTAAACAATCAAGGCAAAGTTTTCCACGTTCAACCGCACCCAAAGTTTCAGAGGTCTTAGATCTCATACATGCAGATCTGTGCGGACCACTTCCTGAGAGTTTTAGTGGGGCCAGGTATGTATTCACAATTGTTGATGATTATTCTAAGTTCGTCAATGTTTATTTTTTAATGAATAAGAAACAAACCAAGGATAGAATTACGGAATATGTTGGTCAATGTGAAACTCAGAAAAGAGAAGTACTGAAGGTTTTCAGATCTGATAATGGAGGTGAATTTATTAATAATGATTTGCGTTCTTTTTTTAAGATTAAGGGAATTGTACAACAGAGATCTGTTAGGTATACCCCTGAGCAGAATGGTATTGCCGAAAGGCGAAATAGGTCAACATTTGAAGCAGCTAGAAGTATGATGTTTAATGCTCAATGTTCAAAGAAATTGTGGGCAGAAGCTGTTAATACTGCTGAGTATGTTCAAAACAAAATAATAATTGTATTCCTGAAGACAGATTCACTGGACTACCTGTGAAATATTTTAATTTGAGAGATTTTGGTTGTAATGCAGGTTAGAGGTGCCAAATTGGATGCAAGAAGCAAGTGTTTTTTTTCTTTTTTTTTTCTTTTGGGTATTACAGAGAGAGCAGAGGGTATCGTTTGTTTCATCCTGATAAACCAAAGGGTATTACTGTTGAGCATAGTGTTAAGTTTGATGAAGGTAAGTTTACTGCATGCTCTGAGGGTGTGACAGATGTAAGTGATGTTGTTTATTCTCCAATGGCTGATTTGGTCGAGGGAAATGATTTAGAGGAAATTCCTATTGATGAGGAAGAAATTGAGTTCCGTAATACTGAATTTTGAAAGGGAAAATGTAAGTAAAAGAATTAGTGGGGAAATTAATGAAAATGTGCAAAATAGGAGGTACCCACTGAGACAGAAAAAGGAAAGAGTTTCTGACTTTTGTATTATGATGTTGTTTGAAGATCGCTTTGAACCAAATACTGTCAGTCAGGCCCTGGAAGGCAAAGATAATATTCAGAGGAAAAATGCTATGAACGAAGAGATTCAGTCTTACATAGGAAATAATGTGTGGGATCTTATTGAGAAGTCTGTTGGTAAAAATGTTGTAAAATGTAAATGGGTTTTTAAGATTAAGCGTAATTGTGATGGGGATGTTGCTAAGTTCAAAGCTAGACTGGTAGCTGTGTGATGCTCATAAAAATATGGTATTGATTTTTTAGGTACCTATTCCCCAGTTGTTAGATACAGTACGCTGAGACTTTTCTTTTCTCTGTCTGTTAAACTTGATCTGCAAATTCACCATGTTGACATTTCTACAGCCTTTTTAAATGTTGGCTTGAAGAAGGAAATATATATGCGCCCACCTGAAGGTTTTGTAAAGCATAATGGTAAAGTGTGCAAACTGAATAAGGCAGTGTATGGACTCAAACAAGCAAGTAGATGTTGGTACGAGAAAGTGCATATCATTCTTGTTGGAGTTGGTTTCAAACAGTCTAAGTATGAACCATGCGTCTATGTGTGGAAGAAAGGAGCCAAACTTCTCATTGTTGCATTTTATGTTGAAGATTTTTTCATATTTTTTAATGATACGTGCCATGTTGAAAAATTGAAGATTGCACTGTGTAGTAATTTTCCTACCAGAGATTTGGGAGAAGTTTCTGAATGTCTTAGTATGAGAGTAACGAGGTCTGAGGTAAGTGTCAAGTTGGACCAAAGAGCTTATTGTGAAAAATTGTTATCCAAATTTGAAATCCTAGATTGTATTAGTGCTAAGACTCCCATTGAAAGTGGTCTATTGTTACGTAAAAGTAAAGACTGTCCCAAAGATGTGCCATATCAACAAGCGATTGGTAGAGTGTTGTACTTGTCATTATATACTAGACCTGATATTGCTTATGGCATGAATTATTGAGTCAATTCAATGAGTTATGGTAAGGAGCACTGGCATGATGTTCTGAGGGTTTTCAGATATCTGAAAGGAACTAAGGAGTTTGGAATAAAGTTTTCAAAATCTGAAAATGACGTGACAGGTTTTTGTGATGCATCTTTTGCAAATGACTTGAAAGGAAGAAAGTCTGTATCAGTATTTTTGTTTTAAAACTCTCTAATGGTCCTATTAGTTGGGAGAGTAGAAAGCAGGAAGTGACGGCATTATCGAGTACTGAAGCAGAGTACATAAGCATTACCCATGCGTGTAAAGAGGTTGTGTTTTTGAGAGGTATTCTTTTTGAGTTATGCATTAAATCTGGAAGGGTTTTGATGTATAATGATAATATGAATGCACTGAAGTTGATTGAGCATGAAGGCTTTCATGCCAGTACCAAACATATTGATGTAAGGTATAATTATGTTAGAGAGTTGCATAGACTTGAGAAAGTGTACCTGTGCCATATGTCAACGAAGGATATGTTGGCTGATGTACTGACTAAGGGCCTAGGTGCACAAATCATGCCTAATGTGCAAGGGAAATGGGAATTGGGTAACATGAATGTCTCGATTAAGGGAGTGTGTTGTGAGTTTACAACAGTTGGTATTGCTGTAATCTGCGACATGCATTTGTTTTTCTTTTGTCTACGGGGTCCACATTGCAAACCCCTTTTGTATCCGTTAGTCCTGAATGAAGCCTCACCTTAGGAAGATGCGTATGCGTTTCATTGTTCCGCCTCAATCCTTGGAATCCTGATATCTAATTGGTCAATTAGCCCATATTATCGCAAGTTGTCGTTTCCAAAGAATTTAAAGTAGAGCCAGTTCCTCCAGATTTTCCAAAATACAATCTTTAACCCTGGTCTGCCTTGGAAATATATATATATATATATATATATATATATATATATATATATATATATATATATATATATATACTTCATTGCAATTTTATATATCAAACACCATCACGAAGAAATGAAACAGTTGTAAATTCTGTCTGGTATCAGCTTTATTGCTAAGCCATCTTCAAAAGACTGATATAGTCTTAAAAATTCATAACATCTATGCTAACAGGACAGTACATACAGATACAAGAATGGATAGAAAACAAGTATTTGCACCTGACAGGTGTTTGTAGGTGAAGTCTTACCCTCATTAGTGACAGTGAATTTTTATAAATCCATGGGGAGCCCCTGCCTCCCTTTCTCACAATCATTCAAGTACCTTGTTTAGAATGCAACTCAAGTTTATACATGGCATGACTGATATTCATATTCTTGCTAAAATATTCCTTCATAAAACTAGTCCTAATGATGTTTCTTTCTGGTGAATTAATAGAATAAACTTTTTTTTCCCTGCTGAGTCGCTTGTATGATTGTTTTCATTAACATGTATAAATTCCATCATTCACTTATGGATTTTTTTTACACAGCTTTTATGCTATTCTATTCTCTTCCCAATGTTTTTCTAGTTTGGCCAATATAAGATTTTTCATGCGACATGTATGGAATCTTGTATATGAGTACACATCTTTTAGTATTGTCAGGTGAGCTCTTTATATGTACACATTTCATTTTATTGTTCCTAACTGCTGCATTAAATTGGAAATTTTTTAATGTGGGCAGTATCTTTAAAATCATTATAAGGTGATGGTGCAAGCAGGTTTTGTTTTGCTATAATTCTATTTTATTAACATAAAATTTCCTTTTTCACCGCTCTTAAACGTATTGTCTAATACAGTCAGGATTTTTCAGTTTCTTGTGTATAATGGTAATCATATTTATAGGAAAAAATTGACACTTTATGTCGACAAAATCTTCTGCAGGGGTTTTGCCGACAAAATCTCCTAAGTGATTGCATATGCTGAAGCGGCCAGGTAGGTCCTCACTGACCTGGTGAATCCAAATCCCAGAGGGCTACTGGAATCTCCACCTATAGAAGCTTACAAAGGACTGTTCCAAGGTTGACCCGTTCTTCTTCAGTTACCTTCAGACGGATATTGGGTCTCTTGTTCAGAGACTAAAGAAGGCATCGAAGGAGGGAAAATTGTGCCTTCGACATCCTTCACGCCTCAGCCTTTGCCTTCAACATACTTTGCCAGTCAATCAGCTTCCCAACAGGAACATCTTCACCGCCTGTTGCTGCAGCAAATAGCTTTACTACAAGGGGAACATCTGTCTTCTTGGCCAAGAAGTTTTCCTGGTGGTGGGTCGTCAATACCCCTGCAAGTCATGACACTGCCGTTGCCTCCGACACTACCGAATCTCAGCCAAGTCGCCCAATGACAGTTTCCTGGAGAACATATTCCCATGTACGTGAGTCCGGCTTTAAGTACTACGCCTTGCACAAATTCAAATGTCATTAACATGATGGCTCCCAGTAATAAATAGTATTCTTTGCTTTCCTGTTGTTTCTCCTTTTTGTTATTGTTAATACAATAACAAAAAGGATACTTCTTGTAACTGTTTTCTCTAATAATGTTTTTATATGAATTCTTGCAGACCTTTACTATATAATATTGTAAATGATTCTGCAACTTGAAAATGCTTGCGATCTACTTTCAGCATCTACAAAGGATAACGAATCCCCCTGAGAACACTGACATTTCAGTTTCCACCCTAGTGTATTGCTAGACGAAACAGAGACGAAACTCGTTTAAAGGCTTTACTTAAGATTAGCCTTGAATTGATAAATGACCTGTCTGTCTCAGGAATTCAGGTGGTCAGTGCTGCGACCCAACACGAGGAAGTAGAACTATCCCAAGGGACTTGTGCCCGTTTTCATTGTAATATTTTCCCAGCTAATTTGTCGCAGAACCATTAAAGTCAGGATGACCTCCCAAGACGTCAAAATTTCACACGTCTCATGGGCGAGAGTTCAGAGTTCCCCCTAATCCTTTTAACTGACACGAACCTTATCATTGTTATCAGACCCTAAAATCCTGACTCCACCCTCAGCCACACCTTCATATTACCTGACCTCTCTCGACCACCTGCACTTTCATATTTTCGTACCTTTTCTGGCTGTCATTCAAATGTCTTTTCAGGATGCGGAGAACAATTAGCGGCGGACATAAAAGAACTAAGTCAAATTTCCTCTAACGGGCTAGGACATGTTTGGAAGGACAAGACCAACGAACTTTGACCAGCGGAAGCCAGGTCAACCAGCGGGGTATATACAGGACCTGAAGAGGTCCTTACGCTTGCTATTAACCTTGAGCGCAGTATGGCGTGAACTGTACGCACATCTCAGTAGGAACTAGATTTATCCACTGAGCCCTAGCTGTTTTACTCTGCCGACGATCTGATGCTATTCTACTACTTCGGCTCAGTCATCGCACCTGACATAGAAGTGACTTTGTGCCAAAAAGCAGCATACACGTCCCCTTTACCATTGTCTTGTGCTGAAGAGGCTAATAACCAACTGAAGAAGAACTGAAGAACCACTTAAGATTTTGTCAGGAAGTCTAACTGACGAACTATTTTGAGACTGCCAGAGAGTCTAACAGATGCAGATTTTGTTTTCCGTGTTGAAGAACTACAAGTGACTTATGTCCCATAACGGACAACCTCACCACTGTTCCTGCCACCCCTTATTTCTCAGCTATGTTTTCGTACCAGATTCCCATTCTAAGATTCCATCCCGTGATTTCATTCCATGATTCCATCCCTTGATGCCATCCCTTGATTTCTTCCCTAGATTCCCGTCTCCCTATGAAACTTGTGAGGTTTCGATGTGATATTATCCTAACGTGTATTAAGATTGCTACTCATACTTAAGGCTCGGTGTTAACATTAATTCTTGCAATATCGAAGTATTGTGTTTTATCTTGCGTGTTACTGAATTACTTTGCTTTGCCATTGCTAGTGTTTCATGCGAGAAACTTTTGCAGATGTGTGTGCTTGCCCCTGTAGATCAACAGTGTCAAACCGCTCAACTTATGCCAGTGCCATATTTAGGAGTTACATATTGAATGACAGCGACGTGCTGCTCGCTTACAGTACTCCTCTACTTTGTGTTTCGATTTTAGTGCTAATTTTAAGAGTTCATAATCCTCATTTACTCATGTCCATTTGCCGTTTAGTGCGACTTTTATTTGCTTGTTTAGTAGTGTCACTTTGCCTTATGATTGTGAATAACTTTAGTAACGTCACCTGTGCCATGGAGCCTCATATTGCTCCTGCATTGGTATATCTTCTGATAACCCTTCTAGAAAATTATAGTAACTTTTGAACAAGCCTACCTGTTATACTTAATCCTCAATTTTGATACTTGATTTAGTCATTCTAAAAGGCGTGTACTGTATACCTCTTACTCTTCATAGCTAGCAAGCACCTAGTCAGACATTTTTGAGTAGATTGCTCACAAGGAAATAATTTTGAGAATTCAAAAATTTTGGATTTTTGAGGAAACTTTAATACCCCTGTTTTTTACTACAACAATAACAATATTTATATATGTACTATGCACACACATGTATAGTATACATAATAAAAGTTGTTGTTGATTTGTTTTTGTTGTAAGGTTGTTGTTTTTGAAATAACTATTAACTCGGCAAATATTTGCTATTAATAATGATTTATTGAAAGAAAATAATGTTCTATTATTCATGTCCATGGGAGAGGGGCCACGTGACCAAAGTACCTCCTTACGTAAATTCGCCACTGAGAAGAACTTTTAAAAAAGATGATATTTTGAGCCAGTTAAAAAACAAGTGTTCAAATAGTATTAATAGATATTTCGATTAGTAGCATGTTCTCCATATTATTAAAATCATCATTACATTTTATTCCTCAAAGAACAGGAAATCACTAAAAATAAACCATTTTGTAACATACAGTAGCTTGAACACACCTAAAACTTTACATTGACCATCCCAAGGAACATGTTATCACATCATGCTTCGAGCTAAGCAATCTTAAATAAAATAAAATCTGTTCAAATCACACACATTACGAATTATATCAATGCTTAGAAATTATCGTATTTATAGAACCATGAGGAAAATAGTGCTAGCTGTGAATTCGCAAACTTGTCGACATGTATGACAGTAGAAATAAAAAAAAGTTTTAAAACTACTTGGCAATGTTATTTTGAGTCTGAGATTCTGGACAATACAAAAAGAATCGTGTCGCATCAAATATGAGCACAGCTGTATTTCCTATGCTCTTTCCTCTGTGCTTCTCATATTATTTATCTTTTTCTTTACTGTTTCCCTGTCAGCCTTATTGCCCTTCTTATTATTTCTGCTAATATGTCATATGCCTCATTTTTGTTTGTTTCTGTCCCTATATTCCTTAACAGTTACTTTTCTTAAACAAGGGTTAGCCCTATATATATCAATAAATTCAGACCAGAATTAGTTATCTTCTTGTTTCGTGGAACACATTCTGCTACTTTCCACGTGAAATCCAGCGGCGAATTGTCACAAAATTTTAGCTTACCTGTCCACACGCGTGATCAACTTCATATGGTTTCAGTGATATAATCAACCAGCTCTGACAGAACCAGTGGATATGCATCTGGTTCTTTACTGTTTAGCATGCTTTTCCTGTGGTTCACTACCTTCAACTGTAGCTCTTTGCTTTCTTGCACGATCAAGTTTTGTATTATTAAATATGACCCTACAGCTCTTGTGGTATTTTGCCAGTCTCCTGGAACAATGACACATTGGTTATAATCATGTTCAAGATTATGATGTACACAGGCCAAGGGTGAGGTAGGCCTTCATATTTCTTGTCTTCCTGGCAAAGACAACATTTGCTCCAGTCTGTCTTCCTGTTGCCTGCGATTGAATTTACACTTGTCATTATGAGCTCTTGACTAAAGCCAAGGGGCTATCATTTTACCATGCTAATCTGGTGTGTATCATTGATGTATGGGACACAACTAGGTTCATTCGCCCTAGACCTAGCCCGGTCATTCATCCAGTGCCATTGAAGTCCTGTGTGATCTGTACACCATCCGGGTAAGTACTTGAACAAGCTATGTCGAGCCCCACTTACCCTTAGCTTGGCTCTTGCTCACAGGCACCTCCTGTCAATTCAGGCGTGGCTGTCTAACTAGATCTACAACTATATATATACTTTCTACCTGCTAATTGATATGCGGCTATTAGACAGTATTTGGGACACTACTAAACTAAACTAAAGCAAAGCTAGGTACAGCGGAAGTAAAGTAAGATTAGCTGACACTGAACCTGTTGCTGAGTTACATAGCAGTGACGTCACCAATTTGCCCTGGTTGTGCACTGTTATTCACTCTTTTAAACTAAAACTAAAGATAAAACCACCACCTAAATTATATATAGACTTAGAAACTATTATATTGAACAGGAAGATATTTTTCCATGCCTACTGGATCCCTTGACACGATATCTATTTCAGGTTTTAAGCTGCCATATTGGATGTCACCTTTCTTTATACATGCTATATAAAATCTTTAACAGAAATACATTTTACTTTTGCGTGGTGACTCTGTCTAAAAGGTGTATAACCAAAACAAATGCACAAAAACATGACCAGAGGCCATCTTGAAAAACGGCAGCCATTTTGAAATTTTGAGTGGACCCCTAGTAATTTGCAAAAATTGAACTATGAAGAAGATGTATACCAAATTTCATGCTCGTATCATTTACTGAAGTATTTTAGTGAAAAAATTATTTTATCTGCTGCACTATGATGAGAAATCTCAAATTATGTATTGCGTCAGTTTCAGGAATAATTAAAAAAAATGACTTCGTAGAGCATCTGTTTTTGGAATCTTGGTCAACTTTCATTATGGATACTGCAATAAGATATGAGCTATTTTTCAGTGGAGATTCTGTCGAACATATTCTATGTATCCTTGACCACAAGATTCTTTACCTTACTGACACAAAATTGCTATCAAATTTTTTTGCTTTTGGACAACACGAACATCAAAACTGTCCACATTTTCCAATAGAAAAAATTGATGGAGTTGGGGGTTTCTTTAAGTTCATTTATCTGTTATTTATATTCTTTTCGTGCCAGTGCTTTATTCTTTATCTTTATTTTCTTTCCGAATGTGGACAATCTTCTCTGTGGAAAAATGCTCATCGAGTTGACTCTTGTGCGCGTTGTCAGCAGGGAATGTTTGTGCATTTTTGTCACTAGGGAATGTTGTTGCATTAGCAAGAAGGAAAAGAAATCGCATCCAAAGAAGAAACAAAGCTGCGTACCGGGTATAAAAATTTTTATTAATATCATCACAGGATTAATTGGGGCTTTATTTACAATGATGAGGGTCAATGATACAAAGTATTGGTGACATGCACAAGGTACAAAAATTATCACTCTGTAACAGCAAAAGTATTGGTTTTTATTTGCTGCTTGAAGTCCGGAAGTAGAAGGAAGTATCCAGATGTTTACCCATCAAACCGTCTGCGCACGAATTGCCACTCCACTGACCTCACACAAAGTGTCTGACACTGTGTGAACAAGGGATGATGATGCATCATAGCGTAAGCTAGGGTGCAGCGTCCTACATGAGCAAGAGGCTTAATTGGCCCTTATGGCTACCTCATTTATTATATTAGTATCAACAGTAGAATTAGAGGGCAGTCAGATTTATAGGTAGATGGATTCATAGCAAGTCTTTGGGTTCGTAGGTAGTCGGTTTGAATGGACATCTCCCAAATACTTCGTTGTTCTCAATACACACATTCAGTCTTCCAAGTGTCCTTATGCACTAGACTTATGACGGGAATTGTGCGGTCCTGCTGGGAGCCAGCAAGGAATGCAAAAACTTCCATAATGGGAAGGAAGAAATCAATTATTCATTGGTTATTTTCTTATCAAAAGTTACTAATTAATTACATTGACAAAACCTTCAAAATAAGAAGTGAGAGTTCCATTTGTAAGTGCAGTGAGATGAAGTGCGTTGTCAGACAGCCGGTTGATATTCTGCAGATGTTAAACATAGCAAGATATGTTTAACTGACATTATAGTGCGTTTTTGCATTCAAAATATCTCTGACTAAATGTACATTATGAAATTATACGGGGAAAAACATCATTTTCCAGAAACCATAATTTCACACTTACTAAAATAAGTATTCAAACAATCACTTGTTGAATAGACATTTAAAATGATTAATACAGCAAGACAATGCGTGTATTAATAGTTGACGAAATCGACGATAACGGGTCAGAAAAGCTTCATCAGTGACTGTTAAACAAACGTGATTTTTAAAAAGATATTTACGACATGATAAATTGTATTTAGGGAGAGATATTCTACCGTATATCCCTTTCTAAAATACTTATCAACCTAACACACTTATCCTTTTGGTTCTTTTGATAAAATGAGCATAAGATTAACAACCAATTTGCAATTATAAAAGTTCGCTGCTGAAAGGAGAGTGAGAGTGCAAGAAGAATCAGTTACCCAAAATCATCCCTTTAATTAGAAGGTGACGTGATAACACAGTAAATAGATTCCAGTTATCATAGCAGTTACTTTTAGCTTTACTTTTACAGGAAGTATTTTGCAATTTGTAATAAAAAAAAAAAAAAAAAAACAGAAAGAAACAGCGAAACAAAATATGTAATGATCTGATCTCATAGTCATAGCCCTGTAGTGAAAGCTTCAAAAGGCAGACGTTGTTTATCACAGAAAGAATGAATCAAATAATTTAAAAGAGTTTTTTTTATTTGCCTTTGTTGATTTAAAGAAAAATACTGTCATCCTACGAAACTTTGTGCTGAGGTTTGCAACGTAACCAACTGATCTCGTATGTATTAAATCGATTTCCGTTTGCCTATTTTCAACCACTGCTGAAAAGGAACAAAAAGTAAGGTTTAGTATCAAGAACAATGTTGCTGCAACGAAATACTCGAGGGCTGCGACAGAAGTAGAATTCTCCAGAGATTTAACAGACGATCAGAGACTTCCTATTATATGGTTCCCTATTCCTGTGCAATAACACACATTCTGCTTGGCGTTGACCAACAAAGAAACTGAAAGCAAATATATGTATATGTATGTTATCTATATATATATTAAATATATATATATATATAATATAATATATATATATATGCGTATGTATGTATGTATGTATGTGCTATAACGTGAGCATTGAAACGTTCACTTTGCGAATGAACGAGGACGAGTTTAGTCTCTTCTCGCTGGACAGATTACTAACCATTTTGCGAAATTACATAAACCTAGAGAAGGTAAATACTTTAGCATCTCCTATGACTTTAATGACATTTCTTAGATTAAAAAAATAAAAGAAAAGGGAGAATTATGTACATCACACAGAGTATTCAAAAACAAATAGAATTTACAACACAACAGTAACAAACTGTACTCTGCATTTACTTTATGGGTTGTAATCACCATGTTGACATGTTACACTGTCTTTTAGCTTCATGATGTGAGAAATGCAACCATGAATTCATTTGATTTTTAACGAGACTAAAAATAATGAAAGGGGACAAAATGATCGCTAAGACAACTGCACAAAACGAGTCACTCAAGCGATCCTCTTCATAGCAAATATACAAGAACTGTTGAGAGATTCAAATTGTATTTGCAAAAAAAATATTGATTCACCTTCAGTCGCACTGCAACTTTTTGTAGTGTATCAGTTTAAGATTCTAAATTTCATTGGGGCTAGGGGTGGGGGGTTGGGGGTAGGGGGTAGGGGTAGGGGTAGGGGTTGGGGACGAATGAACAACTTTGATATCAAAACCATTCTTCAGTGCAAATACACATTTCTATTGGTGGCTTTACTAAATTTATGTACAATTCTCATTATATTATATTTCAACAGCATGAAACATTGTGTTACACAGTGATATTATTATACTCTGTATATGTATTTATACCAGTACACAACACACTTTAGATATACTGTAGTATATATACACAAATGCTTGAGTACACACGTGCTCTCTCTCTCTCTCTCTCGTCTCTCTCTCTCTCTCTCTCATCTCTATAATATATATATATATATATATATATATATATATATATATATATATACACACACACCACACACACATCACACATATATATATATATATATATATATATATATATATATATATATATATATATATATATATATATATATATATATGACACACACAATGCGCCCGCACACACACACACACACACAATATATATATATATTACATATATATATATATATATATATATATACATCATACATATATATATATATGTATGTATATATATCTATATATATGGACTCATATATGCTACATACTTATGTGGATTGTTGCGCATGCTTTTATGGAATGTCTTAGTTTTTGCTCATGGTTCTTAAATCCGCAGTGGTTACAAAACATGACTTTTTATTTGTGCTGCAGCCAGCCTGAAACTAAGGGTTAAGCCTTCAATAGTGTGGTTCTATGCACTGTCCAACAGTAGACCCTTCGTTGAAAGTAAGTGATATCGTGTCTAGTAATTTGGCTGATTGGTTTAGCTGAATTAAGCAGGCCATATGCCATCACGGCCGTTGCCCATCATAACAACCGAGACTACGTCCTTTGCAAAGTAAGTCAATTAAAGTTCCTGTTGGAGTTCCGTAGGCGCGCACAATAGCGGTCAGTTACGAGGAACCTGTCCTGCTATAACTCAGAATCCGGATCCAGCTATAAAGTACACTCGTGTGCCCGATCTATCTTGCCGTGAGGGCTGAGGTGTGGACAGAGCCAGAAACCTGCGCTGCCACAGCTTTGGGTTGTGTGTAGCCCAACCCCAGAGATCCGCATTTTGTAGGTCTCGAGGACTTTTAGAGATAAATGACTTTACATGCCTACTGCTCGGGAAGATGTTTTGTTTTTGCCTCATGATGCGTCCCTTGCGTTCTTACTTCTAATAACTCGAGTTGTTGCAGAGTAGTGTAACAGAAAAAAAAAAAAAAAAATCAACCTCCTTCATCGATATTTAAGACTCAGACTATGAAAAGTGCAAACAAAAGTTTTCTAGTTTCATGTCTTTAGATAAAAAATTCAGTGCTACTTCATTCATTTTCCGACAAATAAAGTCGTCTAGAGGGGATTGGAAAGTTTCTTTCGGCAAACATCTCATTTTCTTTAGCATGCGTATATTAGCGTCCAACTACGATTGCTCAGTGCAGTGCACATGAATGAATGCTATTCGCAGAGTTGACAAGATTCTCCTGGAGAAATGACTGCAAGACTGGTGTAGGTAACAGTATGCCGGCCATTCATTTGAATGGACAGCGATGCGATGAAAAAAATCTCACGCCTGAGCTGTACGAAGACCTATGGATCTGAAAATCCACCTATTTCGTATTGACCCACACAAATAGCCCCCTGGCCAACCTCTAATAACGTATGCAACCGCAGAAGCCAGTCTCCAAGCGTATTCTTTTTATTATTGCTTTTATTTTTGTTTTTCATTTTACCGCGTGGCAAAGCCTCATATGAATTTGCTGTTTCTTAATATAAAAAATAAGCATGCTATCAAATGTTAGAAGTTTATACAATTTTAAAAATGAGCGATTCATCTTATAAATGATTTCTCGTGCATGAATGCGAAAGACTGGCGGTGAAGAAATTCGAGCGCCCTACTCCATCAAGTACAAAGAGTTTACGGTTTGTGGCTCCTTAATGTTGTTCCTTTATAGTTAGCCACCTACAGATGATATGCATTACCAATACCTGCGGGTTATCCGGAGAATCGTTTTGACAGAAGCGGCCTATGAAATACCCAAACTTTGGCCAGAGATGGGTGACTGGATATGTGCCACGTTCCTTTATCGTATAACTAAAGAATGACCTAAAACTATAGGTATTGCAAGCTGTCTAAGATTATCATGAATTAAATATTTTCAGAATAACTTTGTTTCATTTATCCATCATATATTTTCCCATTTTCCACAACGTGTTCCTTTAAAACATGCACGTTTTCGGTCTGACCACAATCCATCCTTCACGGTAAAATAGAACAGCTATAGACTCATCATTTGTTGAGAAATTTCTTTCAGAAACCAGGTGAAATATTTCCAGAGGATGCGGTAATCACGTTCACGTTCCAGATATAATATCAGTGACGGTGAGTTTGTTAAAGATTAAAATGGCAACTGTAAATTATTAAAAGATTAATCATATTTTACCCCAGTCTTTTCTGAACCTTTAGCGAGACCTTTTAAAAGATTACAACTTGATAAGTGATTCACACACACACACACACACACACACATATATATATATATATATATAATATATATATATATATATTATATAGATATATATATATATATATATATATATATATATATATATATATATATATCTCACAAGGGGGTCATAACATGATTAAATTATCAATAGAGGAGAAAGAAACATTGGAATACTAGATGTTTCACCGTTGCACTATGAAAGAAAATACGACAAATTTAGGAGGCGACCTTTGTCGTTTTATTGGGTCAGTCCTATAATCTCCGTAGCGTACTTGGTCAAAGGAGGATCTCGGGTGAGTGGAGGCGCTATTTCGATTCTTTAAAAAAAAAGGTGTTTATTTAAGAAACAGCTCATTATAATTCAAGTACTATCCTTAAAAACAGAAGCCTTTCCCGGTGGGAATACTCAAATCCGTTCTTAAATCGCCGTGTAAATCCCGGTCTAACTTACTGGCATCGCGTTTCCACATTTGTCTCGTTCATTTTCCTTTGAATGTTTAGATACCCCCCCTTTTTTTTTTAAAGCCTTGGGGATTTTCTTTCTAATGCAGAAATTGATAAGTATTTCATAACGAACACTTCTCGATGTGGCCTAAGTGTGTCAAAGGGTTGGATGAAGCGTTGGTGGTTCAAGACTGGAATCTGAAGCGAACAATCCTCAATTCCCTCGCGAGATAAGCTGATTAATTAATTGCCCAATTAATAACCCGTCTTAAGTTGATCGGAAAATTGGCAACGCTCGCCAAAACATACGCCACGTATCAAGGAATTTGATATAAAACCTCCTTTTCACATATCTACGTAGATTATAAAAATTTTAATCGATATTAATAATTATGATGATTCAAAAGCGAAATAAATTTCAGCGAGAGAATACGTCTGTCCTACACTATCCATTTCTTGCTTTACCTAATTATAAAGATGAATATCTGATACTGGATGATGATACGTATGGCAACGTTGAGCTCCTCACTCACTCCAATCTAAGGCTAGAATCTCTTCTTAAATTTGTTGCACTATATAGAGCATTTTTTAATACCACAAAGAATCATCACATTTGGATTATTTCTTCAGGTAGTACCTGGATGAAACAAGGAGAGACAAAGAACATTAATTCGGATTTCTGATAATCTTTTTGCAAAGTGGTATAAGATCGTATTAATCAAATAACACTGAAAAAACATGCTTATAAGAAATTGTCCTCATCAGAGTAGCAGCATAGTTTATAAAATCCCACGTATCGGCTATGATCCTTCTTTTGGGGGACAGGCAAGTAAGTAATGAATTGTTTGATTAAAAAACAATTAGATATTAGAATAAAAGAAATAAACATTCAGTTAGAAAGCTGACTTCAAGAACAATGCTCTTTTTGTGTACCTTAGTGAAAAATGACAAGGACCGATTGGTCCCGTAGTAATAAAAGTACTGTATGCAGCAACTTCCTCGAATCTGCAATCATAAAATTTAAAGAAAAATATTATTGATTTATGCCCAGGTCTACACGATGTGATACCATTCTGCGCAGGACATTCAAAAGAAGCTTTAAGAGGAAAAGTCAAGAGCATCAGAAATCTGGATTAATGTTTTTTGTCTCACCTTGTTTCATCTAAGTACCTGAGACAGCTGCTGTTCCTCACCTGAAGAGGTAAACCATATGTAACATTAGCATGTTTATATCCATCACAAAGCTTAGCGTTGTTAGTCAACAACTTCTTTGAAGTCTTTTGTTCCAGTGCTCGCAGTTACCTGGACAATGATTTATAGTGCAAAGGTGAAAGATCTCGTGCTCCATCGTTTCATTTTCCTCATCACCAAATACTCTCTTTATACACACACACAACCATATACATATACATATACATATACACAAGAGTAGAAGGCCAGCTCTCTATTATTTACAGGAGTGAATTTTGAAGATGACTGTGAATGAAAGAAAAAAGTTAGAAGCTCACACACACACACACACACACACACACACACACACACATATATAAATATATATATATATATATATATATATATATATATATATATATATATATTATATATATATTGAATATGCATTTTTGCATATCCGATGGTGATCTTATCATTGACTTCTTGTTTCAGCAAAGTATCAAGCGTGTCTCTGTCACCCACCATCCAGCATGTTTGGTGAGAAAGACACACTTGACACTTCGCTGAAACAAGAAGTTAGTGATAAAATCAACGTCTATGTAGATAACTTAAAAAATGCAAAAAATAAATATTCGACACTACAAAATGAGGGACGATGTATCATGCAGTCGTCATGCATTCATTAGTACAGAAGCATGTATTTATACAAGGTTATTTGTATAGAATTCAGGCATCATATGCTTAAATAGATTTAAAAAGAAATAAAAGATTCCGTATTAAAAATGACTGCTTATCGGTGATATTTCCTATTAATACATATTGTGCTTCTTTCACAAATGGCATTCTTCCTTTTCAGTTTCCGCAGTGTTCGACTATGAAATTTCAGAATAATTTTCAAAATGCTTTCTTTCACACAAACACACAAGCGCGTGCGCATATATATATATATATATATATATATATATATATATATATATATATATATATATATATATATATATATATAGATAGATAGATAAATATATATATATATATATATATATATATATATATATATATATATAGATATATATATATATAGTATATATATATCATATACTATCATATATATATATATATATATATATATATATATATATATATATATATATATATATATATATATATATATATATATATAGGTATATATATATATATATATATATATGAATACTTGACCACGAAACATAAATAACGTGATGGCATGTAAAAATAAAGGTAATGTCACTGAGGAAAATGAAAAAGCGAGAACTGCCCTTTGCCCTTAAGCAAAGGGTCGCTAAGACAGAAAGATCTCGGCAGTTCTCGCTTTTTCATTTTCCTCAGTGACATTACCTTTATTTACAGATGTATATGTATATGTATGTTTGCATGTATGTATGTATTTGTGTAAGTACAGCCATAAAAGTGAGAAATACGCATATAATTATATGCAATGTAATGCAATAATTCACGTCATCTTTACCTAAATGCGAAGTTCATAGCTTTTATTTCCTTCTATCTGTGTTTTATTGACACGAGACAAGTTACAACTTTATTTGCTTTGTGTGACCAGTCATTTATTTATTTATTTTTTTTTGTGACTAACTTAAGAGTATTCTGACACAATAGATAGCGGTTCATCGGCACACGCGCCTTTGTGAGCCAAAGAATATAGAACTAATATCACCCTGACGTGTGTTAGCTATTTTGGACATGGTACAGAGAAGTAATGTTTGTTGTAGTACAAGAAGTCAGTCATCTGTTGGGTAAACATAACAAAAAAAATGCAATATTGTACTGGAAGTTCTCTATTAACAAACTATGTACTTGTACGCCGAAGTATCACATGTGCCTCCGAATACAGGCCGAAACGCTTCGATCAGATTGGATGACTCTTAGTCAGTGAACAGAGAGGCAGGTCCATAAATAGAAATATGGCGTGACTGGTATGAATACATTTGGCTAACTGATGATAAAAGATGCGGCCCATTCTACCTAAAAAGCCAAATTCTCCAGTTTTTCAGTCATTTTTCCAATCTAGGCCAAAGTAACATCATAATGATCCTAACTTTATGGACCTTCAAGATTTATCGTATTTCCTTCCCACTTTTAGAGCTCGAATTACATCTGCCCTCAGATTGCACTATCCTAAAATGGCTCCGCTCACCTAGTTCATTTGTATCCTATAGCACCCAACCCAATATTCGTGTGATTACAACACGTTTTTTGCAGATGGAGTCTTTAGCAGGTATACAGCGTGCCATGCAAAGGTTAAAAAAAAGAAAATCCTATGAATATGGGAGCGCTCGGCTGGGAATTTCATTTTGCCGACCCGTCAAATTTTGATGAAAGGCAAACAGTTTTATGGTGAGATTTTCAGTGCGTGTGTGGAAAAGCGCTTGGGTACTGGCCAAACCAAAGCTTAGAGTCTGAACAATCCAGCATCACACGACGTAAAGATTAGTTAACCAAGCGAATAGAAATTTGTAATAGTGAGGCTTACAGAATAAAAGAGTGGAAGGATTTAAAAAATTAAGCTGCATCGAAGTATCAGCTAGTTGCCATTTTAACTACAGCAACTACAACAAGAACAACAATAACAACAACAATAATAATAGTAATAAAAAAAAATAATAATATATTGGTAGTAACCCTTCATTTAAGCATATTTTATTGAATTTAATTCCAGCTACATTGCCATTCAGCTTAAAGTAATCTTTTTATAATCTTCTGATGCCGTCTTTTTCTTCTATGGGAAGGCTGAAGATAAGATGTCCTAATTCCTCTGCTGCTTCCTCTGCCATTTCTGGTTTTTCTCCTGACGTTTCATTCCTCCTAGGAACATCTCCTGAGATCTGATTCCTTTGAGAGTCTGTGTTGGAATGACTCCGTTTGTGTGTGACGTTGGGAGAGGAAGCAGCGGAGGATTAGGACATCTTATCTTTAGCCTTCCAAAAGTAGAAAAAGACAACATCAGAAGTTTAGAAAAAGATAACTTTAAGCTGCATGGGACTGTAGCAGGAATAATAATAATAATAATAATAATAATAATAATAATAATAATAATAATAATAATAATAATAATAATTGTTCCAGTTCTCTCTCGAGTCTTAAGACCACACTCCTGGTTGATTTGCAAGTCATCTTGCACTAATTAATAGAAAACATAAAACAATTGACTTTCGAGACAGTTATGTTTTAAAAGTGTGTGAGAGAGAGAGAGAGAGAGAGAGAGAGAGAGAGAGAGAGAGAGAGAGAGAGAGAGAGAGAGAGAGAGAGAGAGAGAGAGAGAGAGAGAGAGAGAGAGAGATATCATATTTCAATGAAAGAATGTAAAAAATGTTACATGTGGTGTTTTAAATTTAAACTGTGGCCTCAGTATTGTTGGCAGATGTTGACATGCATGCTATGCGCATAAGACATCATGGATATCAAAATAAGCCATCCTCTGGGAGCCTATGTCATTAGGAGTTTATACAGAACTGAACATACATAAGTAACTGCTGAAACCTTGTTACAAAATTAAGAAACGTATGTTAGGTTTAGATACCCAAATAACCTTTCCACATGTAAATTTTCGTCTTGTTGTGAAGGCTTTAACCCTTGAAAATAGTCCTTACTGTTTGATTTCTTATATAGTCTCTTACTAACATTGCTTGACTCATTAATTGCTTTTACCTCTAAACAACTTTTATTTTCAGTTATGACATCAAATTTCGATATTTATAAAAATATTTGGAGATAATGATACAGCCCCGGTACGGTGTTCTTTAGTTCTATCAACTGTTAAGAAAAATTAATGTATTTATTTTCAGCGCTACCCATAGAGTTTTGGTTGGCTTGACATTTGCCAGAATTCAGATGGGAAAGAGCAGTGAAAGTATTGCTCGAACTGAAAAGGATATCAGAGGAAAACGATGTGAATAGAGAACTGCAGAGCAAGTCTCCATTTTATGTGCGGAGATTGAAAATAGACTGAACATAGTTTTCCTTGAGAACACCGATTCTTTATTCCTTAACTCCTCTCCGGTTGTGACTACTGTTTTCTCTATGGGCTTAGGGAGTGAAGTAAATTAGAGTACTTGTCTCGCCAAGGCACACAGAAAAAAAAGCCATACTAAGTTAAAAAACCTGGGATTTGATACTTACTGCCACTGATATAAGAAAAGAAACCATGTGGCCCTCAAAAGAGACGCTCTAGCATTTTGGTATATTCAAGAAACAGATCTCAGACTGATTTAGATGAATCTATGAGACTAAATCCCGACCAAATGTCAAGCCAGTACAAATGCGAAGAAATGACATCAGGACGAAACCGAAGCATTTATCCCCTAACCAAAAATTGCCGATACAAATGCAACGACCCAGACGACCACTAGATTGGACTGAATCCCAGGACAGCCCAGTTACTCTAATTTCACGAGAAAATTTTAGAGATTGTGTGATTATTCACGATGGTGTGAATCCTTTTGATAAATGTAAAATTCCCACTGGGATGATAATGATGTCAGTGCCAAAGATTATGATTTCACTATCTAGAAGATGATGATGGAGAACTCTAAGATGAAGAATAGGTAGCGTTTATGAATGTAATGCCATCACAATGATAATGATGATGATGAGGATGATGATGATGATGCTGACGATGATGAGACAGGAGGATGCAAATGATATGATGTTCATCATTCGGTTAGTGATGGTAATGAATTGCTTGCTGATGATGGTGAAGTCAATTACCGGTAGAGAAGTACAAAAATGAAGATTGCAAATGTTGCAGTGAAGAGAGGAGAGGAGAGAGGGAAACGATGTCAAATAGATCTCAAGAAATGCTGACTCGAATTCAAGGTGGTGCACTGTCACAAAAATAAAAATGACGAGAAATATTTTGAAAGGAAGGAAACGTGAGTGTTTAGGTGAAATGTCAACAAGCTTTTAAACTTTGACAATTAGTTCTTGGTGTTTTCTTCGAATATTGACCTCGAAGTCATAAGCCACAAACAGAGCATGAAGCCAAATCATGCATGACAGAGAGCGAATGACCGAGTAGCTACAGTGAGGTGAGTAGCGTGACTCCATCACGAATTGAGAAGGGGCGTGGATTCTGGCGCAGGCGTCGTCCATGAGGTGGTAGATTCCGAGTTAGGCACCTGGGGCTTGGGCTTGGTTGAGGCAGAGGTGGCGGGTCACACAAAGTCAATGGCATCTACTCATCTGCTAAACTGCCAGGAACCCATGGTCCCAACACAGCGACCTGCCAGGACAGATGCTAAACTTCAGTGATGTCTTTTGCTAAGGGGCCAAAAGCCTATGCACATTTTCTTCTTACAGCGAAAAATTTGTGTACACTATAGATAGTAAAGGTAATCATCAAGCTCAGAGGAAGCTGTCATTTCCATGCGTGATGGACATGGCAACAAACATCGTGACCGAGACCATAGGAAAGATACAATAAGACTAAGAACTTTTTTTGCGAGGAAATCTTCATTCATAACAGACAGAAAATTCTACAAGCAATGTGTCTAAGTCTTAACCTGAATAGAATTAAACATCATATTTGTATATGCTACAATGCTCCAGGAAAAGACGTTGTGAGTTACGGGAGGATGATCACATATGAATATGTAAATTATTCATAGACACCATTTTATTTCAGAAAGACGATAGGCTAATCCTGGCAACCCAACATGATGAAAGATTTGTTTCTTCAACAGTGAAGTCTGGAGCATTAAACTATATTGCAAAAAAGTAACTGTTACAGGTACATGATCCTACCAAGTAGAAAAAATGATTACCTCTTTTTCCATCCTATCTCATACTTTAACTAGAAGTATTCTGTCTCTGTGGACTTTAAGCTTTCTACTGGAATAACTCCGTCCGTCTCATATCTTGCAACAATAGCATTAGAAAGGTAATGATTTCGTTTGAAAAATTTTTGTTCATTTTACTCCCATCTTTTAGATGATGAGCAAATTAAAATAAATTGTGATAATGTATTCAGTTTTTGCACGAAACTTCAGTCATATTGCTTTTTATTCTTTAGATTTTTCTGTTGCGTCAAAGGGACTTACCATCTTCGGTGAAAGTAGCTAAAGAGAGCCTATGCAATTTGTTACAGAGAACGGACCCCGGCACTTCCTTCCGAGAGACCGTCGACAGGGGCACCAAAACATCTAGAGAAGAAAATTGTATTTAGTCCGGTATTGATTGTAGGTCTTTCTGTTATTCCTATACTGATTACTAACCTAAAATGTGAGAGCAAAACAACGAAAACTTTTAAATATGAAGCACAACAGAAAGGGAAAATCTGAGGAAGTTACCAAACAACTTGATGAGAAATAAAGAAAAAAAGATGCAAAAGTAGGATGAGGTTATAAAAATATTGTGGGAAATGGATTGACATAACACATTAACAATGCCATATCAAAGAAGGTGGAAGTTTCTTCTACTGATGTGATCTAATAAGCCTACTTTTCCTAAATCTCCCTCCTCAATCTTCCCTGCAATTAGATACATCTGCATTGCAGTGAATAAAGAATTAGGCATATTGCTCAGTGGCGTTATGCACTCAGTGAAAATGATTTTAATGGAATGGCTAACTGATATACCATATTTATGATAATCAGCTCAGCCTATCAGCACAGCTGAATTTGGTTACAAAATCTGTTATTAGTGACATGTTAATTTAACCTTGATATTGTTAATGACACATTTTCTCACTATAGTGCAAATAAAATGCACACCATTAATACAACTTAAACTACTGTAACTCCTTTCAATTAATTACCAACATACTTAAAGACCAAACCAATGGGGCAGGAGAGCTAATGTGGGCCATATTCATACCGTCTATTTCAGTGCCTTGGTCCAGCATATGTCCCTCTAGGTCATCTGGGTACTGAGCTGCCCGACGCTTCAGCTCCTCAACGAAAGTGCTGATCAACGCATCCATCATAATTGCCTGGAAATAAATGGCAATTAACATGAGCTTTTGGAGAACACAAGAGATTTTCTTTCTGAGATGATCCCTTTTCCCCAGATGTCACATTCCTATTTCCACTAAGATCTAATCACTTGTTGTCAATCAGAAGGTTCACCTTTTGCCTAATCCTACTAAAAAAAAGAAAAGAAAAAAGAAAAAAAAAGACCAAAACTAATAAGAACAACCTCTTTTGAAGATATAATAAATGGTGCTACTTGCAGGCAGCTTTGCCAAAGAGGTCAGTTGCATGGACATTTCTGCACTTCTTAAATCTGGGTTATAACGTTCCCATCTGTTTTAGTTCCCTTTATTAACTGCATTAAGAGGCCTTTTCTATCTTATTAATCATTTGTTCCCTTTGGTCTCTACCTGCTTAGCTGCCAAATGTCTTGAATATTTCATGACTTCAGTCTTCGCCTACCATTTCTGAGTAGATATGAAGGGGAGTCTGAAAATGGAACTCAATGGTTTTGCTAAACTACTCTTACTTCCATTACTATTAACACTACTGATACCAACAATCATATAATAATAGTTACTAATAATAATAATATTTCGTATGAAGACCATATTTCAAACGATGGCAGATTGTAGATTGTATGAAAACTGTTAGAAGTTCTTATACTTTTTCTCATGTTTTTATAGTTCTTTCCAATAGGCAAATGCAGCCAAGGGAGAGAGAGAGAGAGAGAGAGAGAGAGAGAGAGAGAGAGAGAGAGAGAGAGAGAGAGAGAGAGAGAGAGAGAGAGAGAGAGATTAGAAACTCGTAACTGGTGATGGATGAAGGATTTTTCTCTGAAGCATACCATTCGAATCCAGTTTAAGAACTGGGCCAGAAAGGAAAAGTTTTAGTGAGAGATAAAGTGTATAGAAGAAAGTCCCAGTAAGTAGGAGAGCGTGGGAAGGAAAGGATAAATTTAGAGTTGAAGAAAAAGTTTGGGATGTGATGAATGATGGGATTTTACTTATACACAGGATGGCTGTATGCCATCAGATATGCTCACTTGAGAGTGGCTAAGGTGTGTTGCTCTTCTCTGACCGCTCGCAAAGGCCTTGAGAAGAGGAACAGGGATGGGATAATTAAGTGGGGCAGCTGGTGTTCGGATCGAACATCAGGTGCTTAGGTTTAAAGGTTGGGATGAGGTGGGGTTGTATGTGGTGTCTCTCTGTTTACAGGTTTCCCTGTGATAAGTTAAAAGAGAATGATGATTCCATCTATTGTGAGTGTAATTGAGGTTTCACTTACTTTGGGAACTCGATTGGCACTGTTTGGGCTGCCTGAAGGGGAAGGAGAAAGATGGGTTTGGGAAGGAGGGCTGTCAACCTTAGAGGTGGACGAGGGGTTGAGATTGGAAGGAAGGGGAGCGGAAGGTCCTGAAGTGCTTGGTACTGCTTCTCTGGGCGTCAGCTTTGCAGCTTTGACCTAGTTATTCCAACTTCTTCATTAGGTTTTGGAATGTGATTTGAAGGTCTTGTAGGTGGTATGGATTGAGAATTGTTCATGATTTTCTCGATTATTTTAAGTCGAAACTTGCATTTTTTGTGTTCCATGCATGATGTTGGAGAGAACAGTTGCGGCATTTGCTTTCAACTTGTTCTCCTCTTTTGAAGCCATCTAGGCATTGCTTGGTTGGGTGAGTTTTGCTCCATATGCCACACCTTTCTGTGGCTGTGCAGCAGCTGCTGTGGTGTTCAAATTTGTGGCACTTGAAGCATCGGAGTGGCTCTCAAATGAAGGCTTCAGAGGGGACTGATCCCCATATACCGAGGGAAACTTGTTTGGGATTTCTCCTTGAAAGGTGGCAATGACTTTCCTTGTAGGAATCGTGGTTTCTCCATCTTTTTGCATCTACTATATTTTCTAGTTGTAGAATGGGGTCAAGAGGCATAATAGTGGGATATCTGCAAATGACTGCTTCTTGATTTTCTCTGATGTGTCTAGCAGTGTAAGAACGACATTCCCACGAAGAATCTCGTCTGTGTCTCTGCTGTTTGGGGTAATAATCATATCACCCACAAGATTTGGTTTAACAGACATTTTAAGGGTTGGATTTTATTTCTCAAATCTTGCTACTTCAGCATTGGAGGCTTTGTATTTTGGAAGAGGTGAAACGGTTTTTGTTGTGACAAGCTTGGCGGTGAGAGGGGTTGTTTCTTTTTGAAATATTTTCCTGAAAGCTATCTTCTTTTGAACAGTGGTCCAACCTTCAGGATTGAACACAGAAAATAGTGCTTGTCATTTCAGCGTTTCCATTGTTTGAACTGGTTTCAATACATGTTTTTTTTCTCATCAGGCATGTCTTGATGGGAGTTTTCTTCACTGGAAACAGTATATGTGGATATATTATCCTCTTCAGGGATGGTTGGTGGTTGATAGGGGATGTTCTCTTCAGGAGGGGTTGATGCTTGCTCGGCATCTGAAATTTCTGGACTCCATCTATTTTCTTGAAGAATTTCTTTCCTTCATGGGTACTTGGTGCACTATAGTTAAAGTGACCTCGCTTGGAAGTTTTAATCCATTGATCGAGCTTCTACAATGGCTTCTGATCCATAATCGGAACTGAAAACTGAGCCAAGGGATAAAAGCTTATCGTATTTATACCCACAGACTGGCTTGCAGAATTTTCAAGAGTTTTTAGACGGGTTTCCGTGAACAGGGAAGCCTTCCTATTGGCTGGGAAGAAGCTGATTCATCCAGGAGAGTCTGGCTGAGTGCTTACTGACTGATGTCTGGTCCTGGGAGTCTAGACTTAGGGCATACTGATGGTGGTTGGAAGACGGGACTCCTGGGTCACATCCAGTGACAATTTCCACAAAAGGATGGCGAGAGCCATCTTGTAGTTGAGGTGGCAGTGAGAGAAATGAAGGATGTGCCAAAAGACTTTGGCAAGGTATTTTCATTTGCTGGACATATTTAACAGCCACCTTTGTCCTGATTTGCCAAGAGGATTATTTTCAGAAACTCAGATACATACTTGGCGATCCATCCAAGTTTTGCTGCTTCATGTGGAACCCTGTTGATGCCATTAGGAAAGAGGCCAGCCAAACAATCATGACAGTACGTAAGAACCCACAAAGCCAACTGCTCTCTTTGTCCCATAATCAGCCAGTAACTGACTCTAACCTACCAACTGGCCAAAACTTTCAATAAGATTTTGAGTCCTAACGTTCCTGGTGAAGCCTGCAATGCTTTGTCTGTAAGTTTCTTGACAGGTCTCAAGCTACGCTGTCCCAGGGTACCAACGCATAATTAGACATGGAGAGTCTCTTCACCAACATACCCACTACTCCAAGCAGTGCACTCTACGTAGGACTTACCGGACCTGGCACTAGCCAATCAGCATCTACAGCACTCAGCTAGAATCTCCTGGATGAAACAGTCTGCTCTCAGCCAATATCAAGAACCCCCTAGTCTTGGAGGCAAATTGAAAATGATAGAAAGAACTAATGAAATGATAAGGAAAATAAATGAACTTTGGACAGCATTTATATAATCTACCTGCTGCTATAGAAAATCTATTAGGGAGATGGAGACTTTGCAATTTGAACTCGATGATATCTTGACGGCCATTACTTTTAATAATAATAATAATAATGATATTTTGGAAGAAGACCCTCTTTTAAACAAATTCTGTTGAATAAAATGGCAGAATTATATATTATCTTTTCTATTTTTCTTACTACTCGCTTTTCTGGCTCAGCGATATTTCGCAATAATTGTCCAATATTCATATTAGGGATAATGCTGAAAGTGGTATTTTATTCAGAACAGGCTTTATTAATCAAAGACTGGTATTATCAGTATACTGGTATTATCAGAATACTGGTATATGGGAAGGCGTTCCTCCGGTTCAGATCAAGCAGGGGTCATTGTCGGTGTTGGTATCATTCCATAAGAGAGGTCAATGTCAGGGCAGGGTCGTCTCTGGTATTACTGCTGGTATGGCTCTGGCTTATCGCGATGTTTCAACCTTCTCGTAGGTCAGAGCTATACCAGCAGTAATACCACCTTAATACCAGAGACGACCCCGGCCTGACATTGACCTCTCTTATGGAATGATACCAACACCGACAATGACCCCTGCTTGATCTGAACCGGAGGAACGCCTTCCCATATACCAGTATTCTGATAATACCAGTATACTGATAATACCAGTCTTTGATTAATAAAGCCTGTTCTGAATAAAATACCACTTTCAGCATTATCCCTAATATGAATATTGGACAATTATTGCGAAGTATCGCTGAGCAAGAAAAGCGAGTAATAAGAAAAATAGAAAAGATAATATATAAGATTAATTCACTTAATTCTGCCATTTCATTCAACAGAATAATAATAATTATAATAAAATGTGGCGCCGTGGCAGAGTGCGTTAGGTCGTCAATGGACTGGTTAAGCAACATTGGGGCTGGTCAGTTTTTGGATGGGTGACCGCTCTCCTCGGTGTTGATTCCTTGGGAAAGGATCTTTACCATAATTTCCTCAGTCTACTCAGCTGTAAATGAGTATCTATTCCCGATGGGGTAGGGTCCAGCTACATCAGAAGCAACCCAACGAAGAGAGGATATAGAGGAAGGTTTGTCAACATCTGGAATGAGAGGAATAACACCCCCCAAACAGAGCAGAGGCTGGCAGACCAAGTAAGGGACATAAAGAAAAAGAACCTGCTCTCCCAACAGAAAGAGAGGAACTTGAAAGGGAAATGACACATAGCAAAGAATTACAAGAAGACAGACTAAGTGACGATGCCACAGAAGATGAGAGGGATGATGAGGTATCAAACAACGACACACGAAGAAACACTGACGAAGTAACAGAGAGGACAGAATGGGTAGAAAAGATCAGACAATGGATAGAGCCAGATACAGAGAGAACAAAGATTCCCTCCATGAAAGCCTACAACACCAAGAAATTAAGGGAGAAAACAAGTGAGGTCAATGAAATAATGAGAATAATACACATCACCAGTATCACAGAAACAAATAACTTGGCATATGCATGAGCAAGATTAATAGCAGAACTGATGAGGATATGAACACCAACACCACCAGCACAACCAACCCAACAGAAACCAAAACAGCAACCGCCTTGGAAAAGGCGCCTGGAAAAGCAAATCATGGTGATGAGATCTGACTTGAGCAAACTGAAAGAGATGACAGAAAAAAGGCCAAGAAGCAAGAAAACAAAGAAGGAACTGAACGAGAAATACAAAGTACAGGAGATGGGACTAAACAACACAATAGAAGATGTAAAACAGAGGCTTAAGGCCAAAGTACATAAGATCCAACGGTACATGAACAGGAATAAGGGATACCAACAGAACAAACATGGCAGAAGAAACAGGGAGAATAAAACAAAGATTCACTGACATCACGACAGACACAATCCAACTGGAAATCCCCAGGTCACAATGAAATCCATGGATACTGGCTCAAAAACTTCAAGGCCCTACACCCACGAATAGCAGAACAACTCCAGCATTGTATCACAAAACACCATGCTCCCAAATGGAAGACCACAGGAAGAACATCCTTAGTACAGAAAGACAAGAGTAAGGGAAATATAGCCAGTAACTACAGGCCTATCACCTGCCTACCAATAATGTGGAAGTTACTAACAGGTATCATCAGTGAAAGGCTATACAACTACCTAGAAGATACAAACACCATTCCCCACCAACAGAAAGGCTGCAGAAGGAAGTGTAGGGGCACAAAATGGTAATGAAGAACAGTAGGAGAAGGAAAACCAATCTAAGCATGGCATGGATTGACTATAAGAAAGCCTTCGACATGATACCGCACACATGGCTAATAAAATGCCTGAAAATATATGGGGCAGAGGAAAACACCATCAGCTTCCTCAAAAATACAATGCGCAACTGGAATACAATACTTACAAGCTCAGGAATAAGACTAGAGGGATCTTCCAGGGCGACTCACTGTCCCCACTATTCTTCATAGTAGCCATGATTCCCATGACAAAAGTACTGCAGAAGATGGATGCTGGGTAACTCAAGAAAAGAGGCAACAGAATTAACCATCTGATGTTCAAGGACGACATCAAGCTGTATGGTAAGAGCATCAAGGAAATAGATACCCTAATCCAAACTGTAAGGATTGTATCTGGGGACATCAGGATGGAGTTTGGAATAGAAAAATGTGACTTAGTCAACATACAAAAAGGGGAAAGTAACAAGGACTGAAGGGATAAAGCTACCAGATGGGAGCAACATCAAACACATAGATGAGACAGGATACAAATACCTGGGAATAATGGAAGGAGGGGATATAAAACACCAAGAGATGAAGGAAACGATCAGAAAAAGAATATATGCAGAGACTCCAGGCGATACTCAAGTCAAAACTCAACGCTGAAAATATGATAAAAGCCATAAACACATGGGCAGTGCTAGTAATCAGATACAGCTCAGGAATAGTGGAATGGACGAAGGCAGAACTCCACAGCATAGGCCAGAAAACTAAGAAACATATTATGACAATACACAAAGCACTACACCCAAGAGCAAATATGGACAGACTATACATAACACGAAAGGAAGGCGGGAGAGGACTTCTAAGCATAGAGGACTGTATCAAAATCGAGAACAGAACACTGGGGCAATATCTGAAAACCAGCGAAAAGGAGTGGCTCAAGAGTGCATGGGAAGAAGGACTGATAAAAGTAGATGAAGACCCAGAAATATACAGAGACAGAATGTCAAACAGAACAGAGGAATGGCACAACAAACCAATGCACGGACAATACATGAGACAGACTAAAGAACTAGCCAGCGATGAAACATGGCAATGGCTACAGAGGTGGGAGCTCAGGAAGGAAACTGAAGGGATGATAACAGGCCCTAAGAACTAGATATATTCAAAGAATGATAGATGGAAATAACATCTCTCCCATATGTAGGAAGTGCAATACAAAAAAATGAGACCATAAACCACATAGCAAGCGAATGTCCGGCACTTGCACAGAACCAGTACAAAAAGAGGCATGATTCAGTGGCAAAAACCCTCCACTGGAGCTTGTGCAAGAAACACTAGCTACCTTGCAGTAATAAGTGGTACGAGCACCATCCTAAAGGAGTGATAGAAAACGATCAGGCAAAGATACTCTGGGACTTTGGTATCAGAACAGATAGGGTGATACGTGCAAATAGAACAGATGTGACGTTGATTGATAAAATCAAGGAGGAAGTATCACTCATTGATGTCGCAATACCATGGGACACCAGAGTTGAAGGGAAAGAAAAGAAAAAATGGATAAGGATCAAGACCTGAAAATAGAAATAAGAAGGATATGGGATATGCCAGTGGAAATTGTACCCATAATCATAAGAACACTAGGCACGATCCCAAGATCCCTGAAAAGGAATATGGAAAAACTAGAGGCAGAAGTAGCTCCAGGACTTATGCAGAAGAGTATGATCCTAGAAACGGCGCACATAGTAAGAAAAATGATGGACTCCTAAGGAGGCAGGATGCAACCCGGAACCCCACACTATAAATACCACCCGTTCAAATTGGAGGACTGTGACGGACAAAATAAAAAAAAATTAAAAAGATAATAATAACTGTAGTCAGTTTCTTTTGAAAACTGGGTCAGTCATTTTCTTCCAAACTTACTCCTGAGAATTTTCTCCATGACTCAGTTTCTCACTTCCCATGATATTCCCTCTATCAAGAGGCAGGGTGTATCACGTATCACGGTACTTTAATCAGTTAGATATAATAAAGGCATTACCTGTTCCAAAACTATTTGCATAAGCATGACTTTTGTGCCCACTGCATCTGACTTAAACCCTTCCCTGAGTGTACATATTCTATTACCCAGTATGTCCTAGATTTCTGTCGAGTGTCATTCACACGCTTGCGTCTGATGTCTCATAATCTGAAGGTGGAGACAGGTAGATGGAGCGGAATCCCGACCTATGCAAGAACTTGCCAGTGTGATAATAGTAGTGTACAGTCAGAAAGTCATGTACTTATTTCTTGTCCCTTATCAGGCGGTTGCCGGATAAGATTTAATAGGTTGGACTTTGCAAGTGTGGTTAATTTGATGGATGTGGAGCCTGATTTAGTTGTTGATTTACGTAGGTATATTCATGATGTACTGGGATTATATCAGTGAAGTGTTCACCTACCAATTATACGTTTAATGTACTGTTTTGGACAAAATATATATATGGTGGTATATGTGTGTAAAACTATGTTTTGTTCTCAATGATTTTTGTAACTAAAATAATGTACTCTTGTATAATTTGTTAGTACATAACGTATTGCATGTTTTGTCAATAAACTAACTAACTAAAATCAAGTAATTAGTATTCTTGCCTGTTTTGAGAAGATTTGCAGGAGTTTGGAGAATCTTCTGCCATTCTCCACGACGGCAAATTGTAGGAAGAGACAGGGAAGGCAGGAGGTGCTTCGATCGCTGCTCGGCCGGGCGAAGTCCCATGACAGTTCATCATAACGTAAACTTAGTAACACAGTCTGAGGAGAGGCGGGATAATGCATAAGGTTCAACTCTTTCATAGCTCCATTTATGAGGTGCTTCATAATAATCTTGCCAATTACTTGAAACATCAGGGTATGACCATGTTCTCTTTCGCTGGTCGGTACTAATTACTATCATTGCTGTAATTTTGTGTTGAATCCAAACCATGCATAATCATGGCTCAATTTGAGACCATGAATGACTGTGGAAACCACTTTGCCAACCTTTCGCCTGCTTGGTAGCACGTTAATGATACGAGATATTAATTAAATTTGAAATAAAGCACTCATTATACGTACGGATTTCTTTGGGTCAATGACGGTGACCCCAGTGGCGTTTATTGTAACAAGGACTGGTAAATCAGGTCTTGGGAGCCACGAACTAACGCCTCGAGTAGGTTGTTCTATTTGGCCATGGAAGAACGCGCTCCTGTAGCAAGCAAAGTACAGCATAATATTACATTTGTTATTGACTCATAATATGGTGTACTCACTTACTGATATATTCTAGGGAAACAGATTTTACCTTGATGGTTCTTGGCTTTCAGCACCAATAATCATGCAATCAAGATTATATATATATATATATATATATATATATATATATATATATATATATATATATATATATATATATATATATATATATGAATCCTTAAATCCAAGGTAAAAGGTGAGTGAAACTGGGGACTTTGAACAAGTAGTTTATTTCTTCATTCTGAAGTTCACACTTGTGAATGTAGAAATAAACTACGAAAGTATACTTGTTTAAAATCCCCAGGTTTACTCACCTTCTACTGTAGACTTAAGGACATTAAAAATACATTTGCAAAGCCAAGCAATATCTTATTCTACAGGAAATTATTATGGGTACCTACTGGACATGCAATAAAGGCATACATACCCGTAATAAGGCAAAGACCAGGAAAACTCTAAATATTTCCGGACCAGTTTTCTCGCAGTGACGTTCGTGGGAATAGATCGGAACTGCTCGATGACCCGGATCTCAGGGGTGGATTTACTGCTGAAACTGACCAGGTCGCTGAATTTCAGCCTACACGCGTGCTCCGGAAGGTAATCTAAGAGACGTCGCCTACAGGAGGGCGTTGTTGTTAGTTTTCAGAGAACAGTCAAAATAACATCGTAGAAAGTCATTGGGTTATTATTATTATCATCATTATTATTATTATTCAAAACAAACAATTATTAATGACTTGCACTGCAAGCTGGTACAAAAAGCAATGCCCATATGCGGAAAAGAGGAATCGTAAAGAAAATAACAACTAAGTCAGGGCAAAATTGTCAAACAAATACAGAATGGAACTTAAAAATATACTCATAATACTAAAACAAGAATTGGACCGATTGCCTCACCTAAAGAAAGAAGGTGTGTGTGATGTGTGGTCATATGGCCCCAGCTCGAGCCTTGCTTGGATGCCAGCCAGCATCTCATAATCTGAGAGTTCGCAAGGGTATCTAGCTGACCTCATGTTCCACTGAGCTTCCTCATACAGCAATTCTAAGATCTTGGCATCTCTGGGGAGGAAAGGAAATAATAAACGTGGAAGTGAGGGTGTTGGAATAGGCATTTTAAAGCAACTTTGAATTGTTGAAATTTCCTGGTGTTACTTGTTTTAATGTAAATGTTGGACAGGTAGTACTAGTTCAAACAAAATAGTATTGTAATAACTGCCTGTACTTGTCATTGTCCAAATAACCAGCTGCCGTGGAAACACCATCCTTTTCGTAATAAGAATTGAGTTGAAATGTTACGTCTTTTAAGGAGACTTCATTCATTCTTACCTGATCTTGACTTCGTCCCTTTTACTGAAAAACACGTTTCTCCGAAGCACCATTTTGGGTTCATAAGCATATCTGGCATCCTGAGGTCGACTCGGCATTTGCGTAAATCTCTTCAGGAGTTCACCCCACTGACGCCTTACTTCAAGGGCCCGCTGGTAAGGCTTTAACTGAATTTCTGTAAGAAAAGTAAAGGACGTCGTCTACGATGAGAGAGGGACAATCATTGACGCACTTTATATAGTATAATGCATGTAAGGAGAAGTTTCAACGAAATGTGCTACTTCTCACTCCTTTGGGATGATAGTACAAAGTTAAATTAGTTTTCCTTGTTTCAATAAACCTGATCTACTTCATCACATTTCTGTCTCTTGTGCATTTCTTTCAAGGCTGCACATTCCCTACCATTCTCGAAGTCACACTGGGTGATCAGAGAGAGAAATATAAAGCAGAGTACACCCATTACCTAGTACCGGAGAGACCATCCAGATAGCGAAGACCTCCATGGCCTGCTTTGGAAGGGCCACATCCTCTTCTTCGATGACCATCGCCTGGAGTTCTTGAGCCGTAATGCGCCCACCATCTTCAAGGCGTAATCGCACTGCAACTCGGGAATGAAGGAAGACGCAGACTTCGACTCCTACAGGATATAAAACCGACATATTACCGATTAAAGTAAAATTCCTGGTGTGCTGCGGTCGACTTTGATGTTCTGTTACTGACCCCGTATATCTTGATTATTTCAGTGTAATCCCATTATTCTGAATATGAAAAAACAAACAAACAAACAAAGATATAACTATAGGAAGACGTAAATCTATACTGTGTTCATAAAAAAACACTGTTTAGCCTTATTGAAGCTATAACAGGATATCAGAATACATTGGAATAGATTTAAGTGACCTATGGTGAAGAACGAAACAATGGATACTGAGTTTTCTTTACTTATCATTGATATATGATTAATTGTTATTATAAGAACAATTATGCTTGAAAGGGCTTCAAAATCGATATTACTTTGATGAACAATAGTTCTACATCCATACATTGTAATATGGGTGGTGTTGTTCACTGGAATTGACTATGAATTTCAGCCATGCATGTCATTGTCCTCGTTTTCATAATTTCCAGTCGGGCTATAGACTGACAGGGATAGATGATCACTGGCCATTCAGTTATGGTCTACGAGCGCGTCAAGTCCGGAACTTACGTGGAAGCTTTTAGCACATATGTGCTAAATAGCGTGGTGCACTCATTAAACTTCGCTAAAATGAACTTGGGAGATCTCCCTTGATCCAAACTGAGTCCTGGATGGGCCACTTGGGGCTAGGGACTTACTTTTCCTCTCTGGTTCGTTTTTATTGGTGTGCTTCTCCATGTCGTCTGGATGCGTGACTGCCTGAGGGACCGAAGGATGCGTGGCTGAGGGTGTGCTTGTCGAAGTGGCCATCGAATGAGGGGCCATGGGCGCAGCGCTCGTCTGTGCTGGTGTCGGGGTGGCCATAAGGTGGGTGGATGGGCGGCGGGTCTCCGGGTCCAGAGTCAAGGGCGGGACATCGAAGGCCGGAGGTGGAAGGCCAGGATAAAAGCCTGCTGCCTTGTCCAGGTGGTCGGCGCTACCTTTGTAGTCTCCCCGAAGGAAATCCGCAGCTGCCCTCTCTCGCAGGAACTCCCTGAAAAGATATGGAAGACATATGCACCGGGTTGGTCCAGAAAAGGAATGAGTTTCTCTCTATGAGACTTTAATCACATTATTATCACAGGGTAAACTATAAAACTGACTAGTCCTTAGAAGCGAATGAATGATTTTGACTGTTTCTTTTCCAGTGTATCTGGAAGTGTCAAATTAGCAAACAAAGAGAGAGAGAGAGAGAGAGAGAGAGAGAGAGAGAGAGAGAGAGAGAGACGAGAAGAGAGGAGGAGAGAGACTGGAGAGATAGAGAGAGGAGCAGACGTAGAGAAGAGAGAGACGAGACTAACTCACCTGGAGATAGTGGCGGATCTTGGGAATGCATCTGTCTCACCTCGTGGACGTCTAGTTCATGTGGGAATAAAATCACATTAATGCAGAACATTTTTCCTATCTTAAATCCTCAATCCAGTTATATTTTATACCATTCATAACTCAAACCACATTCACTTAAATTCAGAGATACAAATATTTGTATTGAAATGATTGAAAATTTAAATCACGCCCCTTTCAAAATTCCTAAAAATATGACCTGTGGTTTAGGTTAACTAGTCCAACATCATGCATAAGGATATATAACTATACGAATATTTACTTAGTTCGTAAGTATTTTTTCTTTTCATTTATTCATCGTTTTATAATTTAACCATCTATATTTCTCACGTGTTTTTTTTTTTTTTTTTTTGCCAAGATCACAGACTAAAATGTACACAAAAGTCGCTTGAATGTTTTAACTTGATACTACGAATGAATTTCTTAAGAACTATATCATCAATCTTCAAATTAGGCAAAACATTTTAGAATCTCTGTCGTAATTCCCACGAAAGAGAGCTACGAGTCTATACCTAGTTAACCACACCAGGGAATGAATCCAACTTCTAGAGCAACATTCTGTGATACAAAAGGCTATGGTCCTTCTAGGGTGTTTTCTATTCTAGAGAATAGGTGCTAGAAAGGCAGTGCAATTGGAGGAGATTCTCAAAAAAAAAGAAAAAAAAAGAAGTGCGAGAAACGAAAAGATAAAGGACTCAAGCAAAAGAGCATGACAACAAGAAGGTTTCTGAAATGCATTAGGGACATATGGAAACTCACACTCAGTATACGATTACGTTTAATAACAACATCCGCTTACAAAGCAAATATGTCTCGCCAATTATGATTACTGACGTGTTAAGTTCTATTTATTGCTGGCAAACTTAAGACAGATTTACAACAAATACAATGACTCACACAAAACACTCATGGTACCTTATACAACAAAGGCAAATTTTGTTTTTTAATCCTTTTATAATAATTTTAAAAAATACGCAGGCCTAGATTGACAAAAATAGCATCACTCATTTCACCCTCTGGCTCAAGACCGGATTCAAAATTCACCAAATACGAGAACAGAAACAGTTAACTTTAGGCAAGGTGGAAATGAACCGTTTACTGATTCGGAACTTTGAATCATCTCATGAACTACAAAGCGATTTTTGTACCCTTTGTGCAAGTGTACATACAAATGTATGTGGATCGCACATTCTAAATACATTCGTGCACTTAAACACATGATTTCAAAGGAAAACGAAAAGAAGGTACTTATGATAGCTTCTAAAGCAAAATCATAAAAGTGAAAATTATGGTTTTTCTAATATTAAAACTAAAATTCAATTAGCAAGCCATCATTCGTAACCAATCAGGGAACACAAAGTCGGATGCTGGTCCCCTACTTTGGGGTGAATCTCCACTTTCGTTCTTTGAGGGGGAGAAAGGTCCACCCCCACCCTCCTCAAATCCTATCAGGCACTCTCCAGTCTTACCTTCGCGTCCTATGCAGCCGAGATTATAGTTGGAAATATAAGCAAAATGTAAAGAAAAGAACAAAAGGGGAGTTTCAAATAAATCATATTATCATTATCAAGAATGGTGACATCAATGAATAGTAGACAGAGCAAATAAGCTTACTACGAAATATATTTTCAAAGAACTACACAGAAAATGGCAACTATGAAGTCTGTTAATTTTCTACTTAGTTCGGCTCTCTTCTACATAAGCTCAGCTCATCACAGTTTCCACTGTCAGCTGCAGTTACTACGACTACCACTACACAAGCTACTTTCAAAAGACAGTCAGAGGGATGTGCGCGTATACTTCCATTCAAAAAGTTCCGGTCCTTTCTTGCACAGTTTTAAGACAATATCATTCACATTGTCACGGGAAACCCAACAAGAACAATGTTTTCCACAGTGAATTAGTTTACAGCGTCTACCAATACAATGGTCAATGAAATGTCACATTTCTTCCTGCTCAAAATCCAGATATCTTTAAAAAAATCCCTTTAGCTTATTGGTACACAGTACTTCCTTAAGGGGTATAGCTCCCTGCAGCATGTACTATCTCATTTTAAGAGAATTCCCTGCTCATTCTAATGTTTATTAAATGACTAGACGGCATTCGTGCTTTCACAAATGACTCATAATTCACTACACCTCATCGTATTAATCATTAGCCCCTGCTAAAGATATTTGTCGTTCAAAATTTGACACTCACTTTCTGTTCAATTTTCCGCATCATAACAGTATAACAATGACTAACATTTATATCAAACAACAACTTTTAATTTGTTTATTTGAAAATTT
Source organism: Macrobrachium nipponense (assembly GCF_015104395.2). NCBI lineage: Eukaryota > Metazoa > Arthropoda > Malacostraca > Decapoda > Palaemonidae > Macrobrachium > Macrobrachium nipponense. The sequence continues at coordinate 34,211,715 of NC_087201.1, read as the reverse complement.
TGTAACTATATTGCTTTCTGTCATGAAAAGCATTAACACGCATTGATCTAAGAACTGGGGAGTTCATCCACATTAATCTCGCATTAGTTAAAACAGAGTATAAATGGGTGCGCTGACTTACTTATACATTTGTTTCTAGAAACAAAGAACACCATTAACATATTGAGCTACATATCCAAAGTTGCCGACGAATAGGGGTAGCAAGCGATTCTTCCGAGATTATGATTGCAATTGAGTACAGAACATTTCAGCAACTGAATACCTTATTGGACAGCATTCATTTAGTAACTGGAGTTTCTGACAATCAATTAACAGACTGGCTGTTATGAGAGCGGAAATGCTAGTCAATCGTTTCCCCAGGACCGTTTTCTGTTGCAGTAGGCTGTCCTTCCAAAAAGAAGACTCGGAAATGTTCTGTTACGGTTGAGATTCATTTATACAGCTTATGTTAATTTCATATATAAATATAGTATGCAAAAATGTTTATTATCAAAATGTTAGTGGAGTTGTAATTTATAATTAGAGCTTTGTAGACGGCACACATTATCTGACGGTAAATGATCGGATTGCAGCACTTCCTGGATGTGTCCTCTATTATTATTTTGTTCCATGATATTTGTCTGAATTTCGCGGAAAACATTCAGTGCTTGTGTGGGCCATAAATAACATTAAGGCAACTCTTTAGATCACAGCTCAGTCTTCTTCTTCGTCTTCAGCTTTGCCCATTTCTATATGGGGTCGCTGCTTCTCCACCTTCCTCTGTCCAGTGCATCATGAATTCTTAAACCTTTCTCCCGCATATCATTTGCAATTTTATCCTTTCATCTGAACTTTGGATTTCCTCTTCTTCTCCTTCTCCATCATGGGCGTCGTCTATGGGGAAAACGGTTGGGGGTGGGGGAAACATCCCCCCCTTTTTACAGGGGTGACAACATATCAATTGTCCCCCAACTTTTTTCCTCCAAGTTTTTTTATAACACATGCAAGATATGAAGCTATGAATGATATTAAAATCTGAAGATATGGTCATCATCATTGAAAGTAACATTTACAAGTGGAGACATTCAGAATGAAATCCGAGAGGTAATGATTCATGATATACTGAGAAAGATCTGTAATGGAGTAAATGAAATGTCTGGTCAGTATGGAATTATAATTGATGGGAGGCAAGAATTAGTGCGTGTGCGCTATTTGACAGATACATTCGAGGTTATGAAAGAGTTTACTTGTCTCTATCAAATATCATCAACAACAGGAGGGTCACTCTGCAAGAGGGTATATGATGTTCTTATCAGATATGAATTCCCTATTTCAAACCACAGAGCCCAAACATGATGTAGCGACTGTCAAGCATAAGCGGGAAAAAAATCCAAACATTGGCAAACTATGTTCACTGTTGAGCTCATAGTGTAACTTTTAAAGCAGTGCGAGCAGCATCCTTTATTAGGGATGCCTTAGATCCTGTTCATGGACTTGGGAATATTTATAACAACTCTGAAAAGTTCTGTCGTGAAAAGAGGAGCGCACGGTCCTTCCTTGACTTGAATCTGCCGAGTTCCCGACTCGGAAGTTCTAGAAAACATGACTGGCGGCAAACGGGCGATGGTTCTTTTTAAATATGAACATGCTTATCTCTGTTTGGAAGCTGTATTCATCCGGGTCGTGGGAGACTCATCTATCAGGACTAGGGATTAAATCTAGAGCAATGGAAAAAGTTTAACTGGTAGCGCGTATCGCGCCAAATGCACGGGAAGGCGTCTTTCCGCCACTGAACGTCATCGACGTAGGCAGCATAATTTTCTCTCTATCCCTGGTCGCCGGCTAGATCATTCGCCAACTTGTGCATTCGTTACTTCATTTTGAGTTCAGTGTTCATTGAGTTGTGTCCTGCCATGTAACGTAACCGTAAGTAGTGATATCGTATTGCGCTACCTGCAACGATTATTGGTTTGTGAATTAACTGAATTTTCATGTCAAAGTTGATCTGTGATTCTCTTAGGGGCCCCGTTGACCTCCATAAAGTTGATTAGTAAGTTTCAATGGTGTCACTTGGATTATTTGAGGGTGGTCATGGGATTTAAATATTTAGTTTTATAATAAAATTCTGCAAAATTCCTTTCTGACTCAATTACACGTCCTTCATGACAGACCGAGAGCTGTCCCTACTGGTTGGCCAATACTGCCAATACCATCTGGCCACAGTAACCCCGTTGCGAGGGTTTTTTTCGCGGTAAGTTCAAGCATCTCTACCAAAATATTCATGCTCAGGATGACAACATACTAGACCCATCACGACTGAAGCCAATCTGCCCATCTCTGTGGTTAATTCGTGGACCTTCGGTAAAGTCTGGTATAAACTAAGTCTGGAAGCCCTTTGAAAAGCAACAAATGACTTTGTTTCATCTACAGCAACAAGTGCTGGAAAATCTTAATAAGGTTCATCAAGGTTCAAAAGTCACAGTTAATGGAATGCTTTCTACTGTCAAAGCAGCTGCAGAAAATATCAAATTCCTGCTTACAAAAAAAAGTTGAAGGAAATTTTTGAAGTGCACAAGATAAAATTGAGGAGTGTGAACTAAAACCAGTGATTCTCTCTCACAAGCACAAGATTCCAAGGAGGCTTGATGGTTCTTAGGAATATACTCCCAATTGTGCAGAAGAGTATTACAGAGTAGAGTTCTTCGAAGTTATTGACAGTGCCTCAGAGTATTTCAGTCAGCATTTCATTTCATCTGATCTCACAATGCACGGCGACTTAAGTGAAATGCTCTTAACTGGGTCATTCAAAGAGGAGCCAGTAAAAAAATAGTCAGAACTTTCTGATTCCTCAAAGCAAGAAATTGAATTATTCCATAATCAGTTCAATGGCGCATCTGTCGAGGACTACCGAAAGGCATTTGCAAATATGGTGCCGGAAGTTCGAAGAATGTTCCCACAGGTTGAATGCTCGCTGAGACTTGATTTTGGTCTCCAGCAAGTTCATATGAAGCTAGACGGTCAGTTAGTGTACTTAGGTGCACAAAAACTTGGCTGTATTCCACCATGATCCAAAAACTGCCCAACTATCTTATGATCTGTCATGTTCACCAAAAATATCTTGCTGCTCTTGACCCTCAAGACAACTAAAAAATTTGTAAATAAAGTGCCAGACCCACGGGCAAATATTTTTGGAAATTTTTAATGCACCTATATTGTTTGGCTGTATCAAGAGGTGAGCACTTTCTTTATCAATGGGAAAAATGCTACAATCCTCGATACCCACAAATAAATTACCTCCAAACATCTCTATCCTCCACCACTACTTCTCTTTTCATCCAAATATGTTAGTGTTTGCAAAATTTTTATTTCATACATTCAACAATCAATTCATTCAGTGTTGCCCCTAACTATACATTCTCTTGTTTTTCGTCTAGTATTTTCACAACCAGTACATTCTCATTCAAAACCCCCATTGTTATAGGACACTATTATTTTAGATTCTCAATAGAGTCCTATAAATTATATGATAGTATACCGCACTATAAAAAAATTAGTTTATTCTTAACCTTATGACTTATACTGTAAAAGTTTGTAATATTAAATGCTGATCATAGTCTCTACAGAGTTGAGTGGAATTGTATATTGAGGATGTCATAGAAGACTTGTACCATATTTTAGCCAGTCTGAAAATTGTGGACTTATAAACTTGTTGACTGATATTGGTAAATCAGTCATCCCTCTCCAATAACATCATCTGTATATTCATATTTATATGGCATTGAAATATATCAAATCATGTTCATAGGCTCACTTCGCTCACCAATATTAACCATATAATTTTCAAATGTCTCCCCCCAAAACTTTTAGAGACCAGATGACACCCTGACCTTCGCACTCATAACCCTTTTACACACATGATCTCTCTGCATGACATGATCAAACCACTGTAGTCTTCCTTCCTGGGACTTCTTTGACGCTTCCCCTACCTTAACTGTTCCTCTTAATGAATTCATTTCAGATCCTGTCTCTTCTTGTGACTCCACACATCCATCTTAACATGCCCATCTCTGCCACAGCCATTTTCTGTTCTTGAAATTTCTTCATTGGCCGCATCTAGGGTCCGTAAATCATCGCTGTTCTGACTACACTATTGTAAAACTTCCTTTTGGCTTTTGCACTAGTCCTCCTATTGCACAATATCCCTGATGATCTTCTCTAGTTTATCCTTATCTTCATTTTTGATCCTAGATATTTGAAAGTTTCAACTCTCTTGATGTTGACTGGCCCAGTTTCACTGTTCCATCTCTTCCTTCTCCTCCCATCCACAAATACTCAGTGTTTTTCCTACTGATCTTCAGACCTCGATCTTCAAGTATCTGTCTCCACCGTTGTACCTTCAACTCAACTCCTTCTCTAGTCCTGTCTATCAACACTACGTCACCAGCGAATAGAACACTCTAGGCCAGGTGACCTCCTCTCTGACATCTGTTATAAAACCCATCGCAAGGTCGACGGTGTAGGGGCTGAGTTAAACTTGATGAGGACCAACTCTCACTTTGAACTTTTCTGTAGTACCAACAGAGCTTATTAATTGTGTGGTTACTTCTGCATACATATCTTGTTCTACCTTAACATATATTTTAGAAACACCTTTCACCCTCAAATACCTCCATACTTCTTGCCTTGGTACTGGTCATATGCTTTCTCTAAGTTAATAAATACCAAGTGAATTTTTTTTTTGTCTTTCGCCATACTTCTCCAAAGTTTGTCTTAAAGCAAATATATTATCCACTGTACCCAACCCTGGCATGGTCCAGAACTGTTCCTCATGTTGCCATTTACTTTATATATTGGGACCATTAAACTGCTTCTCCAGCTATCTGGTATTTGTTCTTAGTGGTAGATCTTATACATTAGGTCCCAGAATAAATCAGTTTCTTCCTCTCGGAAACATTTCCACACCTTTACTGTCATACCATCAGGTCCTACTGCTTTTCCTCTCCTCCTGTTATCCAATGCCCTCTTTACATCTTGTTTCCTGATATCTGCAACTATTCATACGTGTGGGTTACCATCCTCTTCTAATCTTCTGGGGTTTTCTTTGTTCAATAACTTTACAAAATATTCCTTCTATCTTGGTCTTATATATAAGTCATCATTTTTCTCAAATATCTTTCGAACTAATTATTTAATCGAAATGGTAGCAATTTAACACAGTGTGGTACAAGACACCTCCTCTTAATTTTTGGTAATATAGGGCATTGTCAAATGGTGTTAGTTAAGGCGTTTACTCTTAACTTACAAGGCGCTGCCAAGCATCGTCGACCTAAGCTTTCGAACGTCCTTTACCTCAATCCCGTTTTTCTCTACCTTCCTCCCTCCCTCTCCCTTTCCCTTCTCATCCCTCCCTCAACCAACCTTCCTGGCCTTCCCGTCTCAGCCCTCCACCTTCCTGCCTATTAAATTATATAAAGTGAAGCTGGATGCTATAAATATGTTGGCTTTTGTTATTTCTCTGTTCATTTAATCATTGTTATTGAATTTTCTTAAGTTATATAAATGGGAGTAGGCTAAAGATGAGGAGGGGAGCGTATGACCATCACCCTGTTCACTATGGCCTTGAGAGACAAGTAAGGTCTGCTCACTTCCTCCTAGTAGGTGGAGCCATGTCCACTTCCCTATGACGTCAGCAGGTGAATTGCCGTAAACGAAAAACAAAGAAAAGGGGGTATTATTTTGGGGAAAATACCATCACTGTCATAATAGCATTGTGAGCGTTTCTCTATTCATATCGCACTACAATTTCGTTTCTACTAATCTAACGCCAGTAATAAGGATGCAATTTTTGTACCGTACCGAGTTTAGTGAATGCATTGAGCTTCAAGCATCTTGAATTATATTGCTTATCATTAATGAAAAGTGACGCACTATATTCATATACATACATA
>NC_087201.1:34080788-34193288 GCF_015104395.2 Macrobrachium nipponense | reverse complement strand
ATGCAAAAGGGTTAGATTTTCTGAGTCTGGGTCACCATCTTAATCCTGTCCGGATGTGGAATTTTTATTTTATTGTTGTGTGTCTCTCTGGTCTTGTCCTAAGGGGGTCGGTAGAAAATTTTGTTTGCTTTGTGAATTGCTTTCTCAGCTATATGGTTAGGATACCTTAAAGACGAAAGCTGCTTACGAATTAGTTCAAATTCTTTTTCCAGGAAATCTGGGGAACAAATTCGTAAGGCTCTTAAGAATAGGTTGCTGGCTATGCCTTTCTTGATAGGAATGTTGTGGTAGCTAAAGTAGGGAATGTATGAAAGTGAGAACGCTGGTTTTCTGTATATGGTAAAATTGTATTCGGTCGTTCTCTAAATATTAAAACATCAAGAAAAGGAATTTGGTTGTCTGTTTCCCATTCAACTTTAAATTTGATGCTGGGCACTAAGGCGTTTAATTTTGAAAGGAATTCCTTGAAATTCCCCCATCTATTATCCCAAAACGTTAGTATATCATCTACATACCTCATCCATAGCATGTTTTTGGGTTTTATTGCCTTTATTACTGTAGTTTCAAAGTATTCCATGTATAGATTGGCTAAAACAGGACTTAAAGGACTACCCATACTACATCCGGTATGGACAACAGAACTCAGCTATTTTCAACGATATAAATGAACATAACCATGGAATAAACTAGAATTTGTCACATATAATTCATAGCAGCAACTGCTGGTTCAAGAATCAGATGATAAAATCGAACTTGATTAAACAGAGACAGGTAATGAATGTCTCAAAGGGCGCATGGGATTCAGATGTCATTGATAAAGTTTTCCTTCAACCAATACTTAAGAGGATTAAAGAAGGATTATCGGTGGGAGTGACCTAAATTGGCTTAACTGTAACTTTTCTCCTTCATTTACCTGAAAAGAGAGACAGCATATATATATATATATATATATATATATATATATATATATATATCATATATATATAATAATAATAAAAGGAGCCCATAAAAATGCCATAATATAGAGAGAAAATACTATATTTCAGAGACTGATGTCTCTCTCTCTTCAGGTAGATAAATGACAAAAGTCACAGAAAAGAGGGTATTTATACCAAGAGATCCATCCACAGTTAAGCCAATTTAGGTCACTCCCACTGATAATCCTTCTTTAATCCTCTTAAGCGTTGGTTGCAGGAAAACTTTATCAATGACTTGTGAATCCCATGCGCCCTTTGAGACAGTCATATATATATATATATATATATATATATATATATATATATATATATATATATATATGACATGTGTTTGTGTGAATTCTTTCACTTATACATGCATGACTTTTTATATTTGCAAATGCCAGCTAATAAGTACCGCTGAACCCCGAATTCACTGTCTTGTGGATAACTTTCATTCTCTAATTGCTCCTGCATCAGCCAGATTCTAACCAGTGACTTGGACCATCTGGCCATTACGGCAAGGATTCGAACCAAGGCTGGTTCGACAAAACGATAGACAGACTTTGACCCCTTGTCTCTGATTCTGGCCGGCCCAGAGGCACTTATTGGGTTGAGTTATTCCCAAGGTATAATGAATTCGATAATAAGCGGTATTTTTCGCTTTATATAGATATGTGTATATACACATATATACATATACACACATATAACACACACACACACACACACTCACACATATATATATATATATATAGGTATATATATATATATATATATATATATATATATTAATAATATATGTATATATCTGTATATACATATATATATATATATATATAGATATATATCTATAATATTATATATATATATATATTATAATGGTTTTAATATATATATATATATATATATATAATATATATATATATAAAAATATATATATAATATAATATATATTATATATATATATATATATACATATATATATATATATATATATATAATATATATATATATATAATATATATATAATATAGTATATACATATACTTTATACACATACATATATATACATATATCACAGGAGAGCAACAGTCATGGGAGATACATTCATATATGTTGTAATTTTGCAAAGCTTTATTAAGCACCGTTTCGGGATCCGGCCCCTCATCACAGCTGTAAATAGATGAACACACGTAAAACAATAAAAAGACTCATCCTAATAGGCAATATACGTTTATTTTTTATACTAAAATTCACATACACATAAAAAAAAAACACGCACACAGTATTTTAAGAAGCAAAAGGTCCCCAGAAAATATGCCAGGCAACGAGGGGTAACGGTGCTTTGGTTGTTTAATTTTGGAACTATTGCTGTCATGAAAAGTGATTCGAAGACTTATGATTTTAGAAAGTTTATATTCTCTATTAAAATTCCATTTCTTTGTATATTCTCTAATGTTTGAGAATTCTGGAGAAGACAACCGGACACCTGTTTGGCCACTCAAACCCCTAAGGCAATCAGTGCAGACCTCAAGGAGCCTACGGGAATCCCTGACATAATTTCCAAACTACTGTTGGGAGTCGAAAATAAGTAGACCACAGCGGACGTAAAACAAGCGCTAAATTGTTTATTTATATCTAATTAAAGACCCAATAGTTAATGGGTCTCTTAAGATTAACTGGCATTTTATGGCCGGGCAGTGTTCACGTATTAAACGTTTAACTTGTGTATAAATCGTTGTATCACTATAAACGGGGCACTAGCAAAGAATGACATTCTTGGTGCAATTGATCTTTTATTGTTTCCGATTAATTCATTATTCAAAAGCTTGTAAAGGTGTTAAAGAAAACCCTGGCAGTTTTCCTTGAAGTATTATCGTATAAAAGTTATCTCATGGAGAAATTTGGATTAGACAGAGGAGGGGGAACAGGCTTTGTGGAAGAGGGTATGTAAAGCGTTTAATTTAAAGATAAAAACTACAAAAGATGTAAAAATTTGTAGCTAATCCAGTAGAGGTTTTTTTTCTATAATTTGAGGTGTAACAATCCATCTGAGGTACGTGACACTTCTAATATATCTAAGAAAGAGGGCTTATTATCATTTTCATAGGCAATTGGAAACTTGATGTTAGGGTGGGCTGAATTGGCAGATTGTAAGAAGGGATTAATCAGCCCTGTCTCTGAAAAGAATGGATGCATCATCAACATAATGACAGTAAAAAAGAGGTTGATTAGCTAGAGGGTAGCTATATGATCAGCAGCCGCTCCTCCAGTCCACACATAAAAGCACTCATAAAGTTCCGGCCTTAAGGACGCGTTGTATGTACATAAGCTTTCCAATTAAAAATGAAGGCAGTGTCCTGTCCTGCCAAAGTTAAAAGCTTCTTAAAATTACCATAATTATAAAACCATGAAATTGAACATCATTGATAGTAAAAAATCTTGTATAAAAAAATTTGATTGTTTCTTTCACAGGGATATTCGAGAACAGAGACTATATCAAGGCTTCCATAAAAAGATCCGAATCTTGAGACAATACTCCAGTACTCTTTCTTTAAATTGTTCAGCGTTTTCAATGGTGTAATTATTATGAGAAAGTTTTGTTCCTAAAAGTATTAAGTATTTAGCCAACTTGCAATTGGGGCGTCATAAGATATTAAAATCGGTCTTAAAGGAACTTCCACCCTCCTTATCTACCTCAGGAAAACATGACATTTCACCATAAGAACAACCAGTACTGCTTAAATTTGGGTGCGTATTATTATTGTTATTAATAATTTCCTGATTGAAAAGAGATTTTAAAAACCTGTCGATTCAATTCTCACAGCGAAAAATAGCGGCAAAGTCAGGACTAACAACCATTTAAATTTAGTCCTGTCATTTAGAATACTTTCAACTCCGGTATGTAGTCATTCTTAACGAATAAAACAACACCTCTGCCTTTGTCCGGTCTAATAAAATAACAGTTTCATGTTTTACCAAGCTTTTCAGGATTTCTAGGTCCTTATTGTTAAAGAAAGGTGTCTAGTTTTGTAATTAAATTATTATAAGCTTCATGGGCTATAGCAAAAAGCTGTGATCGAAAGCTTTCCACATTCACCGTTGATGAGCGTTTACTGTAAAAACGAGTCCTTCCAGGGGAACACGAAACTTGCATGTAAGTAAGATGGTTTAAAACAAGATCAACAATATTCTAGTCCAAAAGACAATCAAAACGCTTCCCTTTCAGAGAGTTGGTAATCAGAATAATTGAACATAAAATTAGGTACTGTTGTTTGGGAACTTTGGAATAAAAATATCTAAATTAAAAAGTTTCCTTTTGTGGGCATTCTTAACATTGAGGACATAGGCATTAATAGATTTATGTAAAAAGTATTTAAAAATAATGCGACCTAACATAGATAAATTATTCAGTACATTAGTTATATATATATATATATATATATATATAATATATATATATATATATATATATATATATGCAACTGATTTATCTCTTGGAAAAACGGAGTCTTGATAGAAAGAGTAAAACCAGTACTTGTGCATAAAACGTCCTTTATATTGATACGACTACCGGTTTCGGAGTAACTGTCACCATCATCAGGTCTGACAACAAAAAAATCACAAACGATCATTAGAATACACCAATGTTACACAAAAGGATATATATATATATATAAATATATATATATATATATATATATATAGTATATATATATATATATATATATATATATACATATAAATATATATATATATATATATATATATATATATATATATATGTATATATATATATATATATATATATATATAATATATATATATATATATATAGATATGTATGTATGTATATATATATATATATATATATATATATATACACTACATACATATCTAATATATATATATATATATATATATATACACATACATATATATATATATATATATATATATATATATATATATATCTATATATATACATATATATATATATACACATACATATATATATATATATATATATATATATATATATATATATATATATATATATATATATATATATATTATACATACGTATATACGCACACTAAAGGTCTCAAGACTGAAAGGTTCTCTGTGAAAAAATATAAATTTCTGAAAGCTGAATTAGCAGCAAAATATAATAACCCATTACTCATAATGCAACTTTAGTTTCAAATTGTTAGGTAACACGTCTAATGTGTTTGAAACTGTTCATGGTAAACGGAAATGATTATCTTTCACATCAGACACAGAGGGTTGATGCACAACTCCGATGCCTTCTTAATGAAAAAAGTTGTAGATAAATATAAGCAACAAAATTAATATATTAAATTTTTACATGTTTAGGACTTTATATGAATGCGCTGTGGTTTCTGTAGGGTTAAATCTATTTTTTAGTTTGTGAACATGTGATATTCGATAATCCTGGATTATCTCTTTGATTTTTACCCTTTTGACAATTAACCATCTGGTATTCTTGATCCTTTTGTTTACCTGGTAACTTTCTTTACAACTGTATTTCATTCGCTCTTTGACAATGTCTTAGTAAAGACGAAAGCTCTTGGATTTCTGCCTATCATTTTCCTGTGGTATTCGCTTATTTAATGGAGTCACGTGCATCTACTGTGATTTTTAAGCATATATAGTATATATATATATATATATATATATATATATATATATATATATTTATGTATATATATATATATATATATATATATATATATATATAGTATATATATATATATATATATATATGCTTAAAAATCTTAGTAGATGCACGTGACTCCATTAAATAAGCGAATACCACAGGAAAATGATAGGGAGAAATCCAAGCGCTTTCGTCTTTACTCAGACATTGTCAAGGAGCGAATGACAATGTCTGAGTAAAGACGAAAGCACTTGGATTTCTGACTATCATTTTCCTGTGGTATTTGCTTATATATATATATATATATATATATATATATATATATATATATATATATATATATATATATATATATATATATATCTTGTGTGTGTGTGTGTGTGTGTGTGTGTGTGTATTCATGTGAATAAACTACATACATTACATATGTAATCTTATTACATCTAAGTATTTCCAGATGAATCGTAAGAATACTTACGTCACGGACGGATAAGTTCCTTACATTTTTTTTGAGCTGGACAGCCGAATAACGTTTCGGTTGACCGATGACGTCTAGATAATCTGTCTTTGAAGTGATTATCCTTCATTATAGTAGATTCGTGCTTTAAACATGTTGAGGCAAGACGCAATGTACTTTTTGCAGAGCTTTGTCAGTTTTCTTCGTAAAGTTAAAGTTCAATCCAGAACTCTTAAATGAACAACATTTGTGGTGACCATTTTGTAAACAAAGATGGAAGTCTTTGGCATCGTGACAAAAAAATTTCTATTTTGATGCTTTTCACTTCCAAAACTATCATTCATCCTGTCTTGCTATCTCGAATACGTAATTTATATCTATTCCTTCACATTGCTCATCTAATTACTCTTTGGCATTACACTACAAACAAACAGTTCGATACGGTGCTCTTAAAAGGCCAGAGCTCATCCAATGTTTTTCCATGAAAGCATGTTAAGAATTCTCCATTAAGGTCTTGAGAGCTTTGAAGATATTTTTTTTTCGATCATCGTTCACAATAAGAAGAGAAGCGTTCTTCTTAATTAACATCTCTTTAACCATTCCACTGAACCCGATATGGTTTCGTAAGTTAGCCTTCAAATGCGAATTACCGATATTCTTAAACGGAGCACTTCCATTTGCTTTAAAGATACCCTTTTCACACCGATGGTTTTGATACATATGAATAATCAATTATTTCTCTCCTGTCTTTGAAAATGCGATCCCTTTGGCAGAGATACGTCGATAAAGGAACTATTTTGAGGCAAAACATGTAGGTCAAATACGTGGAGGCTGCAACCGTCCATAAGACTTACCTTATATTTGGCTGTGTGGGCCATTCTCCAGCCACAGATTCGTCATGAGGCTTTGTTTGAAGTGGCTGTTAATGTAACATTTTGCAATATTCTTCTCAGATCTGTCAAGAATCGGTATATCATGAATGATTCGCCACAGCCGTTGCTAAAGGACTGCTGCCGCGCCTGCCAGCTATGTTTAATCAATACCTGCTGGTACAGCAGATACCTCGCGCCACCTAACCCTCATTTTTACTTTTCCTGGGGTTAGCAAGGCTTATTATGTTTCAGATCTGCTGACAGAAGATGCGGAATTAATTTTCGGCATCAAGTTTACTTTCATAAGCCTTGGGAATGAATCATATCCTTTACGAATCAAATAACAACAAATAAGCTAAAGCATTTCCATTTTCTTTCTAATGCTTCGCTGAAATACGTTTTCTGACTCAAAAAGTTTACAGGTATAACTTTTGTATTTCACATAAGTTTATGGATTCTTTCTTGGCTGCGGTTTATTCATGTATTTAATATAAAAACCTGCAACTGCGCTGATACATATTCACGGAACAAAAACATTTTCTATAGCCCTAAACAACTGAAGACTTGGGTAACGGGATTCTCGGGAACGATAATGATTAATATATACTTAAGTTCAGCAAAATATCTACTTTTGTTGCTATGTATAAAACGCACTAGATTTCTTATTGCTTTCTGGATTACAAATTATTATTTTGTAACATGTAGAGAGAACTATGTGACGAAAATAACAACGAATAATACCAATCCTAGGTTGACTGTTCCTAGTAGGAAGACATTGCATCTAATTGCTATAGTTAAAACCTCAGCGATAAAGGCGAAGAAAGCACACAGACGGAGTTTTCGCTCCGTAATTATCCAGGATTTTGTTTTCATTTCTTCTAAATGCGACCTCGAGTAACCTTTGCGTGTGTGTTTGTGTGCGCATGTAGACCGAAAAAGAATGGATAGTTCACTCACATGTATTATATAAATAACTTCTAAAATGGAATAAGGACAATAATCAAATGCGATGAAATTATGGCATTATTTTAAGGTCTGTGAATATTATTTCCAAAAACACACAAAGAAAGGAAAATCATTATGATCAACCAAAATGAACTCTGTTTCTTTAGAAAACGAATTACAGTAAATGGTAGATCTCAGGTAAAGTCATAAACAAGGGATTAACCTCGAGGCTGAGATTTAAAAGGATAATTAAATATATCAGAGCTACATTCTTTTCCTGTCCCTACCCTAGCGATCTTAGAATCCTGAAAAGACATTTTTTTTTTTTTAAATTTAACATCTAAAACGATAGAGCCTGGCAAATAAACACGAAGACAAGGTATGGTTGTACCTTTATAGCATACAGATGTAGAGATTTGATAAGAGATAACCTTTTTATAATCTTTTAATTGCGCTACCTATCTCAGAATAAGACCAGGCTCCCTATAAGCCAAGTTGATCTTAATGAAAGATTTTATAGGGCACTGGGGTCACGTCTTTAAAGGGTTGAAATTTCAGCTTCCATGATTAGGATTTAACTCGTCATTATACCGCCATAAAATACATCTTCGTCTATATATAACATCATTTTGTATGTGTACGTCTTACTGTCTGCAGTCCACCTCTTACAATGGTATAGGACGGCGACAGTTTGTATGTCTTTTCTTGCGACGGTATATGCAAGCATTGTGGTTCTTTTTCCCCTTCTCGTCTGAGTGATATCTAGTAGATTTTGGTTCTTCTTCAGAATAAGGGAGATGACTCAAACGTACTGAGTTAATTTATTAACAACTTTATTTCTTAGCTCCATCACTGGAGTATAGGATAGGTTGGTCGGATGACCGCTCAGTTGGGAAATCTAAGTTGAACTGAACTACAAGAGGACCGCGTCGATAGCGTAACACTAGCTATCTCAGCGTTTATAGAATAACAAGAATAAAATGAACACGTAGCCATACGGCTCGGAAGTCATGTGTTTCCGCTACAGGTGAATAGGTCAACCGCTTCCCATGGAAGGTGTTGTGACCTGTTTACAAGACATTCTAAATGTTTATGCATACAAATGCAAACCAGGCTACTGCAAGCATTGCATAGCATGGTCTAGTTTCACGTCCTGTTATGGCGCTTAGATTACACTCCTAATTCGCCAATGACCCCTTGGGTCATGGGTTTATTTACAGATATGGAATTTATCTGTATACAAAATGTAGTATATTACATACGTACATTGTCATTCATTCACTCGACTCACCCCGTAAAGAAAGTATCGCAGACGTGCTCTTCCTGCCTCAACTATGGAAAGACATTCACAATTACTTTGAAAGAGAAAAGATAAATGATGGGTCCTTGAAGCTACCGATATTCCAGATGTAAACTATTTTATAATAATTCATAATAAGGACAAATAAAAAAAGTAAGAAACGAAAGTGTGGGTGGAGGGATTGGTCTCACACCATCCAGTACAGAAATTAATCGGGCTTTACTAATAAACCGATGAGATTTTCCCCTTTGTCTACAACGGAAAAAGTCATAAACTTTTAGTTTGAAATACGACATTTAGTTTAACTATAGTCAACTTACCTACCTAGTCTTGAGACAATAGTGATTTACGAATATTATTAATTAATACTATAAATCCAGCAAAAAGAGGTGGAAAGATGCGTTGTTAATTTGGTTGATAAGCATCCCAAATAAATGAACGTCAAAATTTAGTGCTATACATCAGCACACACACATATATATATATATATATATATATATATATATATATATATATATAGCTTAAATAATCATATTAGATGCACGTGAATTCATGATATAAGCGAATTCCACAGGAAAATTAATAGGCAGAAATTCGTAGCCGAGCGCTTTCGTCCTTTATAAAATAAGACATTGTCGATGCACAAAATGAGATACAGTTGAAAAGACAGTTACAAGGCAAACAAAAATATCAAGAATACCAGATAGTTAATTGTCAAAATGTAAAAATCTAGGAGTCAATCCAGGATAATCGGAGATCACACTGTCACAAACAAAAAGAGACTTACTTCTCACTGAATAATGGTGCCGTTTGATTCGTTGTAAAAGTGATTTTCACGTTTGTCTGTAATATATATACATATTTTTATCACACTTTTTTTACAAGGAATTTTATATATGCAGCCAGAAACATCTTTAGGGGAATTTTTTATTACGAAACTTATAACATTAATATTCCTGAAAACAACATATATATTGAAAAGCTTTAAAATTCCAGGAATTTACAGTATGATGGAAGGTTTTTTAGAAATTCCTAGAATTTTAAAGATTTCCAACATAAATATTTAGTCATAACCTATGATTTTCAATATATATATATATATATATATATATATATATAATATATATATATATATATATATATGTTGTGCTAGGCCTTGTATAACGAGGCGCACTGTGAGGTTATTTAGACCTGCGATGTTATACGCAAGTATCGTGTTGTACACTTCCCATCCTCGTCGGAGATTGCAACGATAATTTCTAAGTCAGTATCTTCTTAGGGTATGAAGGCAAAGATGTTTCAAACTCATGATGATAACAGTAACGGTATATTTGCGAAACTACATCTCTTAAGTTAGAAACAAGAAGGTGGTTAAGAGAACCTGATTCTAGGAGGGGAAGTAGAGTTCTGAGTTACAAATGCATTTACAAATTATAGGAGAGCAAAGCTTAGCTCAGCATACTAACATACAGACAGACGAACATGTGAGAGGAAGTCACGTAGACGTCTGTAGTTTATAGGTCAATAGGTTCTCAGGCGAAAGCTCTGTGACCTGTTTGACACAACAATGGATTTGATTATCACAGGCAAATGCAAACCAGGACGTCGCTGATTCAATACACCAAAGCCTAGCTTGCATCCTGTTTATCAACCTTTATCACACTCCTTGCTATCTCAACAGTGACCCCTTGGGTCATGGGCTTATTTATATATGGAATATATATCTTTTTAAATGTAACCCTTACATTAATTGCTCGGTAGGCTACAAAACCAAACACTGAACATTAAAGTTTGACTTGCATATGACTCAAAGGAGTGTGATAGAGAAATTAATGTGAGTATATAGTTGACCCATTGTTACCAGCAAGTGGTTAAGGAAAGATATGCAACTGATTATATATAAAAAAAATCAGATATATAGAAATACTCATAAGTAATGAATAATACATGGAAGATACAGACCCACGTACAAGATAAATGCATATGATATCATACTAATATTAAAGATAACATGTCATACATAATGATAGTTATATACTGTTAGTCATGAGAATAGATATTCAACAGAAAGTACTGCCATACGTCTGATGATTGCATGACACAAGAATTACATTCTAAAAATCATATATTGTTAATACGTAAATGGTACCAAAAATGTGATAAGATAAAAGGTAACTGATTAAGAATAGTTGCTACCTGATTAATATAAAAATAGATTCAGATAATTGTGCACACCATGTAGATTCCTGGTGCGTACACACACAGACATATTGATTCATTGTAGAACTTCAATTGATTATATTAGGTGCGCTACCAGATATATTGAATGATAAGTGATAATTAAGCTTCTCATACTTTACATATGGAATGCAATGTCACGGAGCTTCCTGTTACACATTTAGCCAGCGTTCAAACCGTTTTTCACACAAAACACAATTCCAAACAACTTCCCCCCGAGTCAAATGAAATGGCCAGTTTCAAGTGGCTCTAAAGTCAAATGCCTTAAGGGCTAATGGGTAAGTGTCAGGACGGGGTACGACGTTCTGTTGATGATCCATTCTTGTTTGCCACAACCTACGCCAAGCAAATACGTTAGCTGTGACCAGAACCACCACCAACACGCATGTCACAGCCAGCAGTGTGTAAAACCGTAGATCCTCATTGACATGGTAAGCCCTTGAAGTGCGGTCCATACCAGACAGTTTTGATAGTTGATGGGCCACTTTCGCATTGTATGGAAGGGGTAAAGCTGGGATGATGGTACTCGACCAAGAAAAATTCGCTAAGTAAGCTCGTTCCCTTATGATGGTGCTTACTCCACGGACCGTGTAGTTGGGCGTGACTCCACTGCAGCTGTCCGCAGTGACGAACATCCGTGAAGAGGCCGTTGATCCGTCCGGGCAAGAAACGTGAAACCCTGCTCTGTCATATCATATCCACGATCCGTTATTCAGCCTGTAAGCGAACTTATACTCGTCAAAAGGGTAAAGTTGTTCCAGACATCGTTCACGTGTGTGAGAGAGAGAACCGTTTAGCACTATACCTAACTCGCATGAATCCCCTGATATATTGTGGAATTCAAAGGAGTCAGCTGTACAAACTTTATTACCCATGGCATGAACAGTGAGTGAACCTATCCAGGTCTCTGTTAACCGTAAATGTTTCTTTATTAGGGGGAATCAATACGTATCCCGTCAGATTAGATATTACTGGTAATGAGCTATTCGTCATGAAAGTAGGAAACAGTGCAATTTTGTAAGATTGCCAGGCATCAGAAGAGTTAAAAGGAATGTTAATCATGATCCTGTAATTCTCAACACTTACTGATATTAAGCTATAATAAAATTCTATCTTATGTGCATCTAACAAAGGAATATAACCAAGTTTCTCTCGTCCGTTCTCTAGTGGCGGCTCGTAGCTAAAATTAGTGGAGGTGCTGCTCAAGAAAACATTTAGCCTTTGTTTTAATATTGTGTGAAAGGAAACGAACAGACATAAAAAGAAAATTTATTCAAAAACCTAATTGTTACACTTCAGGCTTTATTTGGGCTGGGCTGTTCTTCAGCAAGGAGAGTGCCCTCTGACATATTTCTGGGTAAAACTCAGCGATGCAGAGCAGTGCCGGAGTGGAGCACTTGTTCTCCCTTGACAAGTATTGTTCCCAAGTCTTACCTTAACAGTAAATGCTTGACTTTCTCAGGGCAGGCTTATGCTATTTGAAAAGGAAGTCCATTCTCCTGTTCTTGTTTTGTGAAAACAGATCAATAACTTTTTCATTTAGACCTGGCATATTATTGATAGAAATCTTCTCTATTGAAATCATAGCAAGTGTATTTAGCCTCTCCTGCTTCATAGTGCTCCTTAAGAAAGTTTTGACCCTCTTCAGTGTTGAAAAACAATGTTCGGGCTCTGCTGTAGTCATTGGAATTGTCAAAAGAATTTTTATAAGTTTTGTCATTTCACAGAGTACACCTAAATTATTTTCATTCACAATCTTCAATAGTTCACTCAATTTGGAAAACTCATGCAAATCACATCTGTCATAGAATGCTCTAAGTTCAGTCAAAAGTCTTTCTTTGGCAATCACTGGGTAAGCTTCAGTGGCTACTTCAACTTCTTCTAAAGTAACATTTTGCTTGAAGTTAGTGAAACAGTCTTTATTGAACAGTTTAGCAGCTACTAATTGTTTAGTGAAAGGAAATCTCTCAGCTATGTCAGCACACACACACAGTCACACACTTCTTTTGCTTCAGCCATGAGTGTTTGTGTGGGATTTTCACAATATTTGGAATTTCTTATTTCAGAAATGGCCCTTTTGAAGTTTGTAATGAACTCGTGTGCTTTAGTCACATCATTGTCTCTACACTGCATTTGGTGAAAAATCACTTCTACATAGGGCATTATCTGGTGGAAAAGCTCCAACCAAAACTTAAAACTTTCATCTTTCAGGGTGTTCAAAATACCTGTTGCTTCTCGTATGGTTATAGTAGCATTTGATGTACTCTGTATTTCCTCCATGCATTTTTTTAAAGGTTCAAAATGTTCATAAACCTTGTTGACAGTGCGACTATGAAAGTTCCACCTTGTAGAAGATGGGCGTGGAATGCAGCTAGTCATGTGCTTTGTAAGAACATTTAAACGTAGAGGCGACCTTTAAAAAAATGCTGCTATGCCCGAAAGGTTAGAGAAAAATATTCGTGAACCCCGTGTAACACTTGCAGCATTTTGCATAATAAGATTAAGTTTTTGGGCATAACAGTGAATGAAGTGGGCGTTTTTGTACACTGATTTGATTTTAGCCTGAACCCCACCCTTCTTACCTTTCATAACACTTGCACCATCGAATGTTTGAGCAATCAGTTTCTCTGCATTCCCTTCAAGGACTGTGTTTAACTGATCGAGGATGCATTTCGATAACCCATCTGCTGTTTGATTTTCTGGAGTGTAAAATCCCCAAAATCTCTCAACAACCTCTTCACCTACCAAGTATCTTAGAACAATAACCATTTGAGTGTGTTCTGAAACGTCTGTAGTGTCGTCTGCCATAACAGCAACAAAGGGAGCTTCTTTAGTTTCTATTCTGATCTGATCACGATATATTTGCAGCAGACAGTCGAGAATTTCATTCTGAATAGTCTTGGAGACACCTTTGAAGACTGCATTACTTTCTAAATGGGCCTGAGAGTCTGGATCTAATTCTGATGCATGATTTATCAGTCCTTTAAATAATCATGGACAAAATTTCACGATTCTTGCTAACCTTCTTATTATGTGCATTCACTGAAAGTCTGTATGCCTCACTAAGTCTTTCTTTAATATTTACACTCCCAAGAACAGATAGAGAAATGACATTATCTATATGTGTCGGGAATTTCTACGACTTTTATTTTATGATTCATGCCCGGATGTTCTGGGCCGATGACAAGGCCTTGAGGAGGCGCGCACTCTAAAGCTCTTAGGGTGAGATACAATAAAATCTGGTCAACAAAACAGTTTTATTACGAAAAATAAACATTTAAATACATTAACAGTACACCGAAACTAAAGTTCCTAGAAGAATTCCACAGTACACGCAGTTTCGTACTGCTTTCACCAATTTAATACAATTACCTGAAAATTCTCATGGCCTTTGTATGTTGCAGCACATAGGATCTTTGATGTCACGTGGTGGTAAAACACTAAGTCCATAACTGGACGAAAAATCTGCAAAATACGAGACCCATAGACTCAATATCACAAACAAATAACTTCCTTGCACTGGCAGCTTCCATTTGCTGCATAAATCGAGTCCCTCATCGCAGGGATGGCACATATATACGTGGATAAAGTTAACTTACTGTTACGACGAAATTCGACCTAGCATGGCGATGGCTGGGAGTCGGAGAATTGAGAGACACACAAATTTTACGGTACTTACTCGGATCAGGGTTCTGGGCAGGAATGAAGCGTCGCTTCACTTTTCTTTAAAAGAAACTTACGCTTTCCCGCGTGAACTACAGAATCCTTGTAATTCAGGCGGGAATCATCGATTATTTCGACATTACGTATATTACTAAATCTATTTTATTCTTGAATTTGAAATATGACTGTTACGTTATTATTTAAGATCAAGGAATTGACTTAAAGTTCTGGCTGAAGGCCGTAATCTGCAAATTCTTTAATGGCTATGGAGTCCTTGGCTCCAAATCTATACATAGATAATTTATCTCGTACTAGTGATCAGCAAATTATATTTATTAATGAAAATTCATAACGTCCTTTTTACTATAAGACACGCTCCTTCCCCACCATGCATTTAGGAATTGCGTCATAAACTGTCGTGTATTGGACAGCTTTCTGTTCAATGAATCGCCCACGAGATACCTCAGTCTTGCCCCAATTTAACTCAACACTTGTGAAGTTAAATGGCGGGGATTTCGAATGATCAGTTAAAAATTCATGACATACTCCACACCCGAAGTATGGGGCGTTGAAATGTTGGACCATTCAGGAAAGACTGAGCTCGGGGGGGGGGGGGGGGGGGGGGGGGGGGGGGGGGGGGGGGGGGGGGGGGGGGGGGGGGGGGGGGGGGGGGGGAGTAACCACTCCTACACTACTCAGTCAGGCTCGCTGCGTAGCGCTCCACAGCGACTCTAACAGAGTACACAAAAAAAAAAACATGGCATGTCAAAGAAATCATACATCAACATTACACCCGGGGTAATCAATGTCACATACAAATAAAATTTCAATGGCAGATATATACATAAATGTACCCATACACATAAGGTAGACATGAATCAGCACAGAAACTTCATAGGCAATGGGCCTGCAATAAGATCAAAAGCATAAATGTAAAGTCACGATCAAGGAAATATGAATATACTCTCACAAGGCATTCTGCCTTCACTCAATCAAGGCATGAAAAAAGAAACAGTCATGTATGTACAACTTTGTATGCAACAAGCATAGACTTTAGGCACTCGCCTCAAAATGCAATACAACATGCAAGAGAAACTTCTATATTAAGCTCTTCATCTTCAATAATCAACAAGCATTAATCAGATAGACAGGCCATTTGACTCCAAGGAAACAGATTACAACTGATTCAGTATGTACTCTTTCACGGGACGCATGCCCTCAAAACGCTTTCACTTCTCTACAAGTACTCATATACATTTTTCGTAATTTACTTTGAGGGTGGGGCTACCTCTGCACAACGCTCGACTTGTTTGCACAAGAGGGGGCTCCCCCTACCTTATGCTAACCGACACACTTCCATCCTCTGAGGATTCAACTCACCTACACTTACTTGGGTCCACCCTCCCTGCCTACCACAATACGGGACCTTCCTGTTTTCTTTTACTGTTTCTAGCCATAACTTATATATATTCACTTTCCATTAAGCGCTTCATCAACTCACGCTGCTTAGCAGCAGCCTTTCTCAAAGGGCGTGCAGAACGTCTTGGTCTGCCTAACTGAACGTCAACGTCACTACCACTCGATACCTCAGTATCATTCACTTCAGCACTCTCACTTACCGTATTGGTATCGCTTGATTCGTTACCAATATCGTCAGCGTCTTTGTCACTCAAGACCTTTGTGGCTGGTTGTTCGGATGTTGCAGCCAGTGCCATCCCTTGGTCGTCCCCAGACGTCACAACATTTCCTGGAACACCTACTGCTGGGCTGTACGCTCCCTTGTCTCGGACCTCTTCGTTGCCGTCGTCGTCACGCACCATCTCCTCCGTCGCACCATCAACATCGTCACGCCGTTCGTCTCCAACGCCATCATCGTCATCTGAGGGGGCAAGTTCCAGGGGGACCAAGTGGCTGACAGCACGCAGGGACTCAACATCTTCGAACAATACCTTGGCCGAACGCACGACGCCGTCGTCGTCCGGGTACGTCTCCACGACGCGTCCAAGGGGCCACGTTGCTCGTTTTTTATTTTCTTGCTTTACTAACACGATGTCTCCGGGGTGCAGCTTGGTGGGTTCCCCAGACTGACAATCGTGTCGGGCTCTTAGGGCACTCAGGTACTCCTTCCTCCACCTCTCTCGGAAGGCTTTCAAAGTGTCTGTTAGTTTAAGATATCGATCTCGTAGCCTCCGGGAGGTGAAGGTAGCATTAAGGTCTTCATCTGGCAAAACAGGTGCCATTAAATTGATTAAGTTACCTCGCACTAAATGAGAGGGGGTGAGGACCTCGTCCTCGCACTTGTCACCGCTATACATCAACGGCCTATTATTCACTACCGCCTCCGCCTCTTTCACCAGAGTTAATACGTGGGCTCCATGCGTAGCACTGACTCTTCGAAGAGCTAGAACAAATTCCTCCGCATCCAAGGAGGGGCAGAAATCTAAATACACGGCCCTGGTGGCCATGCATGTCACGAGGAGTATATAGCCTGGTTGCATTTCGGTTTGTATGGCTGCGGTGTGGTCCACGCCGACTGCGGCAAATGGTTTCTGCAAGGTGATCCTTTCCTTCGGCAGGGGGGGTGGTGGTGGTTGTCTCATCAGCGGTTGGAATGCTAGCACGCATTCTGGACACTTCTGTACAACTTGCTTAGCAATTGACCTCAGGCCCGGCGTCCAGCATTTCTGTCGAAAAATCGCCATTAGCGTATTGACGTTACAATGGAGGTGCAAACAATGCAAATACTTTAAGTATGCTCTGACTAAATGTCCCTTAGCAGGCAAAAAAATTAAATGTTTCATCTCTTCAATTTGGGACACTCGTCCCCTAGTGCAAATCAATTTGTCTACTATTATTAGACTTAATTGCCTCACAAAATTCATTATCTCACGAGGGGGTCTGACCTCACCCTCCAAATATGCATACACAGTAGGTATATAGAATTTTTGTTCTAATAAGACAAGAACTCGAAAAGGATCCCTTTTCACTTTTGCAAACTTTAACACTAATTTGGTTACTCTAATCAAAATTCGGAACTCAACCTCCCTGAGTAGTAGTTCCCATATCTCTCCTGGGGGAATAGACCTTGTTTCTTCCCTCAGTTCCTGCACCGCGGCTACCACGGTTCTGATATTTGTTAGATCTTCCTCTTTGAAGGGAACAGGCTCTCCTGGGATTCCCAAGAACTCTGGACCTTGGCGCCAAAGAGGATTCTGCTGCAATTGCTGGATTGTTGCGCCCCTTGACAAGACATCAGCAGGATTCTGTTTGCTGGGCACATACTTCAATCTGAAATCACAAATCTGGCGGAGAAAAACAACTTCCGCCACACGGTTAGATATAAAGATATTTTTGTTGTCCTTGGCATCCGGGGATGCCACCCATGCTAATGCAACTTTGCTATCTGACCAGATACTAATTTCTTGCGGCTCTATAAGCCCTTTAATGGTTTTCGCTAGCCTACAACCTAGCAGCAATGCTAAAAGTTCTAATTTAGGGATGGTGATTTTGAGCATCCCTTTCGGAGTGATTCTCATTTTGATGGCGAGTAATCTTACGTTACTTTCTTCATCTCTGACATATGCTACAGCACCGTATGCCCTACTACTGGCATCGGTGAATATATGGAGTTCGGATCTTCTGACTCCTGCCACTCTCGGAAATGTTAACTCACAGACTGATTTCAATTCTACTAGCAGTTCTCGCGCTTCTTTAGCCTTTTCCTTACATAACACGTCATCCCATCCAATCTCTTGTTCCCAAAGTTGTTGGAGAAACAGCTTTCCCCTAACAAATAAAGGACTGACTAGACCTAGCGGATCGTAAATTGATACTAGCAAAGATAGTACCTTACGCTTCGTAGGTACCCATCCCTCCCCCAATTCACGAATCCTCTCACTCTCTTTCACACACAGACGGTCGACGTCTCGTGCCCATCTAAGCCTGAGCCCGCTTACATTCACAGGTTCTTTCCACTCTCTCTCGCTATCCAAGACTATACTGTTTGTTGCCCACCCTTCTAACGGCATTCTGGCCCTATCCAAAATTGCGTGGACAGATTCTTGTTCCTTTTTCATCTCATCCAAACTGTTAAATGTACTGACATAGTTATCAACATAAAAGGACTTGCTTAATTCAGGTCTTCCTTCTAACTTAAAATGATGACTCAACACTTTTTGTAACAAAAAGGGACTAGCCGTGATACCGAACACCACGACTCTGAAAGCGAAGGTCAGTGCTCGACCTGCTACCTCTCGCCACAGGAATCTTGTATATTTGGCATCACGGGGATCTAACAGTACTCTATGAAAGGCTTTGCTTATGTCTGCAAGCATGGCGTATCTATTCATTCGAAACTTTAGAAGCAAATTATAGGCCAACTCTACTAAATTAGGCTCAGGTAACAGGCATTCATTTAAGGATTTATTATTCTTAGCTTTGGATGAGGCATTGAATACGATTCTAAGGGGGGTCGTGCGGCTATCCTTTTTAATGCCGAAATGCAGTATGTAGTATCCTTCTATTTTTGGATCTTTTACTTCATATATAAATCCTGCCTCTAGGTATTTGTCGATCACTCCCTGATATTGATCATAGTATTCCTTGTCTTTCTGAAATTTGGTTTGCAACGAATCCAGCTGTGCTACAGCATTTCTAAAGTTGGTTTCTGGCCTACCTTCTGAACGGAACGGTAAGCTAACCTGATATCCTTCAGGCTTCTTCGTTACACTCTGCGAAACCTTTCGCATGGCTTCCGCTTCGCGGACAGTGTACTGCTCGGATGGGGCGATGCCTAAGGTATCTAAACGCCACCATTCATCAACATCAAATGCAATTGGTTCGCTCGCGACCCTACATACCCTGAGTGTTCTCACATGATCTATCTTGTGACCTTCTAATAGCCACTGTGGCACTCTCCCACATGGCGACATGCCATTATGGTCAGAAAAAAAAGACTTATGACCTCGATCCTTTCTACTCCAATAATGAAATAATTAAAATAGTCTGCACCCACAAGAATGTGCACGTTTCGTAACTTATCGCTCTTACTGTCAGGGTCTGCTAACGTGACTCCCTTCCCCACTAGGTGTTGTCTTACTCTTACATAACCTGCGTTATGAATCAGGACGTCTATGTTCTCGTGAACAACTAGTTTCATTCAAACAATTCTATTACCCATCTCTACCCGGCAACTCACTACGTCATACTGGCCACTGATTTCTGCTGAACCAAAAGGAGCAATGTTTAATGCCACTTTTGCCTACCACTGGCAGGCCTAACTGCTTGCAAGTTTTTAGCGGAGATAAAACTTCGTTGACTCCCAGTGTCCAACAAACGCGAACCCGTTTACTCCCCTGCTTATGACGGATTTCGGCCATGGCCGTTGGCAAAATCGTACAGGGAAGATCTACACTAGACGTTTGGGCTACTTTAGCGCTCTTACACGGTTGGGATTCTACTTTCTCTTTGGGCGGACGGGGGTTTCTATCGTGCTGCCTGGTCGTCGCATTTACTACAGGGCGGGAGGTTGTAGCTTGACTGTTACTTACTAAACTGGGATTACTTCGGGACGAAGTGGAGGGAACTGAATGTGCTTTTCTAAAGCTGCTATTATCACAAATGAAAGTATTATGATTATTTCCACAACTTTTACATGAATTGGGGTTGGTGCATCTATCACTACGGTGACCTGACTGAAGGCAATTAAAACACAGGCCCTTCCTTAGTAGAATGCGGCGTCTGGCAGCCACGTCACTTACTCGGCGGCATCCGTGAGGCGGGTGCCGTTCATTGCAATAGGGACAAGAATTATTCTGCATAGGTTTCGTTTTGGGTCTAACGCTGACATCGTTATTCTTATCAGATTCTAATTTTTCGCCTCGCTGTAACGCGTCATCTTCCAACATGCGAATTATGAAGTCTATAGCTTCAAAAAATTCTTCTAAATTATAGTCACATTTTCTTAGGTGTTCGACCACCTTTCGATAGAGCTTACCTTCTGACAACTTCTGATTGATAAGGCTCATGACCATGCCATGGCCTATATCATTAGTACTGAGCCTCTTGATTTGCTCAATGATCACTGTTAACTCAAACCTGAACTTCTTCAGCTCTACGGGGTTCAACGAGGGTACGAATATGTTGGCAAGTTTTTGATGCAAGATCATGAGTGTTTGGTGTACATTACCATATTGCTTATCCAAGAGATCTAACGCTACCTGGTAATTTGCGGCGGTTACACTTAGGGATTTAACGATCCTAAGCGGATCCCTGCCCAGAGTCCCTAATAAGTAAGTAAATTTGGACACGTCGTCCAAATCTGCCCTTCGATCCACGTGGATCGTGAACAATTCTCTGTAAGAAGCCTATTCCTGCACTTCCCCTTCAAAAGTGGGGAGAGGCAGCGGTTTCAATTTGGGGAGGGAAACATTCCCTGTCTGAGTGACTTTCAGTTTATCGATTCGATTCAACAAAAGGGTAGAAGCTCGCACAGCTTCTGCTAAGGTTTGCCTGATTCTGGCATCTAAGTTAGATTCTAACTTTACGACTTGACGGTCTGTACAGCTCTCGAAGCTGACCTTCTTGTCTCAACTGTGTGACCAAATTTTGGTACATGCTCTCAGAATACGTTTCTACTAACGCACGCTGTGATTCGGCGAGTAAGTCCGCAGTGAGACGCAGCAAAGCCTCGATGTGAACAATCATAGCCACTGCCATTTTGTATTATTTACTCTACTTCTTAGGGGGGGTTTATGCAAACTAGGAAATGAGGAGTTTTCTTACGTTAGGAAGACTGGGTGCAAAGACTAGTGACACGTGGGGCTAATTGCACATCGGAACAAGCTGAGCCTAGTTATTTTGTCTGTCTCTCTCTCTCCTGATTAATCTCATTAAGCGATTGAGGAATGCGTTACGGATTTCTTGAATCAAAATGGACTCCGTCCCTTTGTTTTGGCCTTCGCGGGTAGGCACGAGAGTTCATAGGCAAGTGTCGGACTCCGTACCGACTTCTTTTGTAGCAGTATTTGGAGATTCTCGCATTAAAGTTCTTTACCTTCTTGACATATTCAACAGAATTTACAGTAAAACGATTATCAGGGAGATACTCTCTTATCTCTGCGTCGCAGATAGCAATTATGTCACAAATTTTCCTCAAGCGATCAATAAGTGTACGCAAATTATCCCAAACGGTTTTGGGGTGATCGTTTGCTAGGTCGTTTCCTCCTACATACAACACGACCAACTCATACCATCTCTGCCAGATTGATAGATTACTATCTAAAAATTGACTGACCAGACCTCCTGGCCTTCTATAGATCTCAATCTGGTTATCTGAAGACTGTGGCAGATTCGGTGGGAGCTGACTGTGTCCTATCAGGGCTACCCTATAGACCATACTTTATTGAAATTTCCCTTCAAGCTCTAGAGCGCACTTGGCATCCGGTTCTCGAAGGACCAAATGTCGGGAATTTCTACGACTTTTATTTTATGATTCGTGCCCGGATGTTCTGGGCCGATGACAAGGCCTTGAGGAGGCGCGCACTCTAAAACTTTTAGGGTGAGATACAATAAAATCTGGTCAACAAAACAGTTTTATTACGAAAAATAAACATTTAAATACATTAACAGTACACCGAAACTAAAGTTCCTAGAAGAATTCCACAGTACACGCAGTTTCGTACTGCTTTCACCAATTTAATACAATTACCTGAAAATTCTCATGGCCTTTGTATGTTGCAGCACATAAGATCTTTGATGTCACGTGGTGGTAAAACACTAAGTCCATAACTGGACGAAAAATCTGCACAATACGAGACCCATAGACTCAATATCACAAACAAATAACTTCCTTGCACTGGCAGCTTCCATTTGCTGCATAAATCGAGTCCCTCATCGCAGGGATGGCACATATATACGTGGATAAAGTTAACTTACTGTTACGACGGAATTCGACCTAGCATGGCGATGGCTGGGAGTCGGAGAATTGAGAGACACAAATTTTACGGTACTTACTCGGATCAGGGTTCTGGGCAGGAATGAAGCGTCGCTTCGCCCTTCTTTAAAAGAAACTTACGCTTTCCCGCGTGAACTACAGAATCCTTGTAATTCAGGCGGGAATCATCGATTATTTCGACATTACGTATATTACTAAATCTATTTTATTCTTGAGTGTGAAATATGACTGTTACGTTATTGTTTAAGATCAAGGAATTGACTTAAAGTTCTGGCTGAAGGCCGTAATCTGCAAATTCTTTAATGGCTATGGAGTCCTTGGCTCCAAATCTATACATAGATAATTTATCTTGTACTAGTGATCAGCAAATTATATTTATTAATGAAAATTCATAACGTCCTTTTTACTATAAGACGCGCTCCTTCCCCGCCATGCATTTAGGAATTGCGTCATAAACTGTCGTGTATTGGACAGCTTTCTGTTCAATGAATCGCCCGCGAGATCCCTCAGTCTTGCCCCAATTTAACGCAACACTTGTGAAGTTAAATGGCGGGGATTTCGAATGATCAGTTCGAAATTCACGACAATATGTTTCCTGGAATTCTGGTGTTTCTCTTTTTTTTCTTTCAAGTTCTTTATGTATGCAAAACCATCTTTGGACCATACTGAATCACCTCCAAACAACAGACATGGAAAGCAAAATAGTGCATTCTTAACTTCACATCCACAAAGCCATGTTTTCCTTTGGTACCAATCACAATTAAAACTGCGAATATACTTCTTGTTGTGGCTTACTCCTTCTTGAACAATTTTAATTTCTGGTAACGGGCGACCTGCTTGTTTAATTGCTACCTTCTCTTGAAGTGTTAACTGTGAACAATTTAGTTCTTTCAGTGCAGAAACCGTCTTTGCTTCTTGAGCCATTTTGCAAAATAATGCTAGGCCAACCTGTGAAAACAAGAAAAATACTATTTTATACAATGTTTCTGGGATTTTACACCATATATGATAATTAAAATTGAGCACAAGCCATCACTGATCAATAATATTTTGAAATCATCCCTGGCAAATTGAAAAACTATCGAAAATAAGAGCGACACAAGAACACTCACCCATTCGCAACAACAGCTGAGACAAGACTGCGTTGGCGGCATTCCACGCTCTCCTTTCCGCTACGGGAAGCCCTCCCCTCTTTCTCCCCGCATTCGTATAATTATGTTGTGTTTAATGTAATTTGCATGGTTCTAGTGCGTTTGTATCACTGTGTGTAATGTTAAGTGCAGCATTCTGATGCAGTGATGAGTTTCTTCACATGCATGTCCATGTGTTTGTTTGTGTTATGACGTTATGTGTGGCTGGCGTCTGATGGGGGGGCTGCAGTCTCACAGTCCCTATTGACGAGCCGCCACTGCCGTTCTCTAAAGTTAATGTTAAATCTTTGATAGGCAAAAGATGTGGCGACAGAACACCCTTTGTAGCTAGCATGATAGCTTCCACATAGTCTTTTGATTTTTCGATAAAATGTGAAATTTTTGTACGGATATGGTCTACCTTAGAAGTGTAATATGCTAATGTTGCCAGCAGGTGTTGCACATCCGTCATCTGATTGATATTACTGGAATGTTCGTTCACCAATGTCATAAGTTGATTGATTGATGATAATTGCTTACGAAGTTCGGAAAAAACTAATTCATTTTCATGTTGCAAAAATTCAATTCTCATATTCTGATCATTAATCTTAAGATGATATGAAATTCCCAAACCTAAACTTGCAACAGACCCTAAGACGTTGAGCGCCACAAATATAAACGGGTTACGTCTTTCTAGGCTACTGTGTCTCACGGTCCACATACGCAGATCACGAGCCAAGCATTCTGCTTTAGCAGATTTGTTTTGCAAGTCGAATGACTACATCTCTGCGACACTTAAAGTTTGTGCTAGTGAAATCTCTGGATTAAAAGGAAAATGACGATGGTGTAATCGATTCAATGATTCGGCAAACCGCGATAAGTCACTTTTTAGGTTAATGACATCATCTTCTGGCAGGAAAATCGCTCGCAAATCAACTTCTAGAACTATATTGCTTAATGTAATGAAAATGTCCTCTGTTCTTTCGATGATAGAGCCATGTGTAAAATGTATATTTTTTGTTTTAGCACTCTTCCCACACGACAAGAATGTCTGAACAGACAGTACCAATCCGAACAATATAAGCTTCATGTTGGAAACCTGCAATTAATGAGATATATGTAGTTACTCGTGTTTGAATAAATTACTTCTATACAAAGCAGATAAAATATTTTCATACAAATGTTATATATGCATACTTTTATCATGCAAGTTTCATATATACTTTTTATTAGGTATGTTTCATATATATATAACCATACATAAATTCTTATATTTTTTTTCTTTTCTTTCCTGCTACCCTCTTTCCCTTAACTGCGAACATGAGCCAACAGTATTGTTCTCACGTCAGTAGGTTGGGATATGTTTTGAACTTTTAGTCCGTTGGCCGTTAATATTTCTAAAATGCTAAACAGGCCTTCAAACTTAGGTGTTAGCTTGTAGTTCAAACCCTTGCGAACATATACTTGTATATATATTTGATCGCCTACTGTATATGATTTAGTTGGCTTAGCGATTTTATCATGATTTCTTTTCATTATGATTTGTGATTCTTCTAAATTCTTATGAAGTATATTATATCGGCTTACACTTGCTTCCATAACATCCCATAGGGGATTTGATAAATGGGTTGTAGGCGTAAATACATGGAAAGGTGTCCTAGCTGGGGTACCGTACAATGCCTCGTGCGGCGACATTTTGATAGATACATGATATGAATGGTTAAGAGTACTTAGAACTGCTGGTATGGCAATATCCCAGTTGGGATCCATTCCCCCAAGTGTAACTTGTAGAATATTTAACACCTTCCTATTTACCCTCTCAACTAATCCATTAGACTCTGGGTGATAAATCATGGTATTGATTTTCTTAATGCAAAGGAATTCACATGAGTTAAGGAAATGATTACTGAATTCTCTACCCGAGTCAGAGATTATCATGTGTGGAATTCCATGTTTACAAATGTAGCACTCATAAAATTTCCTAGCGCATTCAATTGCGGTTTTAGTTTTTAGTGCTATCGAGGCATCTATTAACACTAAGAGGTGCTTATTTCCTCGGTCAGACTCATAATAAATCTAAGTGTACTCTTTCAAAGGGTTGGTTGGGCACGGGATAGGCCCCCAAGCTGACAGTAGTGTGCCCTTTGTTTTCATGACAAGTGTGACAATTAGCTATGTGTTTTTTCATATCCGTAAGCATCGTAGGCCAATAAAATAGTGATTTGGCTTTCTGTGACATGATAGAGAACCCTGGATGACCATGTAATCGATTGGAATGCAACCAGTTTAAGACGGTTGGTATAAGTGAGATTGGAACCGCTACCTGGTCGTTAGTCACATGGCGGGTGCTGCGGGTTTTCCTTGTCACAGACCTACACAGAATGTTATCCTTAATTATATAATTCTGCTGCATATACTTCACATATTCCTTTTCTTTAGGATTGCCGTTCAAAGCATCTATTATTTTCTTTAACTGCTGATCTTTTCTTTGTTCAGTCTGTACTAGTTCAGCACTCCAACCCGGGTCTTCCTGTTCAGATACAGTTTTAACAATAGGCACGGATGTTGATATATCTACTAGTTCAGCTAATGGCTCCATACAAGGTGGCGCGGGGTTGCATCATAATGCGTCAGCAATGATATTTGCTTTCCCACGTAGATATCCTATCCTTGCGCCAAAGTCTTGAATGATCATATGCCACTGAGTTCTTTTGGGACTGTGACTAAAGCCTTTGAAGAAGTCGGTGAGGGGCTTATGATCAGTAAGAACCTTGACAGGATAGCCGTATATTATGAACTTAAAATGTACTAGTGAGTTAACAATAGCTAGCCCTTCCTTGTCTATTACTGCATATTTACTTTCAGAAGGTCTCAGTTTACGTGAAAAAAAAGCTATAGTGAAGAACTGTTTGTCATATTGCTAAAGCAGTACCCCTCCTACCCCTTGGTCTGAGGCATCAGTTGCGATAAAGAATTCCTTACTGAAGTCAGGGAATTTTAAGATAGGTGAACTGCATAATTTCTCTTTCAAGGTATCGAACGCCTGTTGATGCTTTTCAGACCAAATAAAATCTACGCCCTTCTTTGTAAGATCGGTTAGAGGAGCGGCTATATTTGAGTAATTGTGTATAAAACGCAGGTAATACCCGCTACAGCCTAAAAATTGCTGTATCCCCTTGACGTTAGTAGGTATCGGAAAGTTACGGATAGTCGACACCTTATCATGGACTACCTTAAGACCTTGACTAGACACTGTAAAACCTAAATAGACTAGTTCTGTTTTGAAAAACTCACACTTAGTTATCTTTACTCTTAAATCATGTTGCCTTAGTCTCTGTAGCACTAGCTCTAGTTTACGTAAATATTCTTCTAAGGTATTAGAAAAGATTACAAGGTCGTCCATATAGGCATGTAGAGTATCCCCTAACAAGTCACCGAACACTATATTAATCATTCTGGTGAATGTAATTGGGGCGCAATGTAAACCAAAAGGCATACGTAAAAATTCATAATGTCCTCTGGCTGTGCTGAAGGCAGTGTATGGGATACTCTTTTTCTAAAGGTATCTGGTGAAAGCCTTTAAGTAAGTCCAAACTGGTGAAATATTTGTTCTGTCCTAACAAGGATAAAATATCGTCAGTACATGGCTTTGGGAATCGATCGGGAATCGTTTCCTCATTTAAGCAAAGGAAATCTACGCAAATACGCCAAGTTCGATCTTTTTTCGGTACGACGATTAAGGGGAAATTACCTACTTCATCATTGATCTCATTCTGGAATTTCATAGGGAGACGGTATGAAGGTATGTAAATGACTTTATGCTTGTCTTTTAGCCGTATTTGGTGTTCAATGACATCCGTTTTTCCCAAAGATCCCTCGGTAGTGGAGAAAACATCATGATATTTAGTTAAAAAATAAAAAAATTTCTGCTGAATCTCCTCTTCTTGAATGTCTTTATTGATTTTACTTTTGATAGATTGTAAGAAGGATTCATCCACAACTGATTGAGCATGATTAATTTCAGGAACAGTAAGAATGCGATACTTATAAACTTCCACATCCACGATGTGTTGATTTTTGTGGATCACTAGATTGGTATGCAAATGGTTACAGACTTCATTGTTAACTTGTTGCTGTGAATCAACAGTGTATAGTGCTTGTGTTACGGACAGTCCGTTAATTTTCAGAGTGTCGGAAAGGATTAACATTTCAGATCCCGGCAAAGTCTTCTTTACACGCACTAATATATTCGAAGGTACGTTCGGCTCGAGAGTTTGCGTGCAATCTGCTATTACGGGTGTGCGAGAATTCTGTTGGGTCGCTTGAATAATGTCATGATTCGTGAGACAAGTGATTGGTTCCTCAATGTACGTTACTGTTTGATTGCTTGTCTCTTTTTTGTCCAAAACTGATTTTAAGGTGTTAGAAGATTTATAAAATTTTCCTTTGATATACACGCCATGTTTGGCAGGGGCTAAGGTAATGTTTTGAATGCCCATAGACGGGTATCCTATAATTACAGCTGGATACATATCAATGTTTTGTACAACTATAAAGGTATCGGTAAGCGTGCGCTTAGCCACCTTGTACTGAATTTGAGTTACACCTACTACACTTAATTCATTATTACCAATACCCGAAAGTCGTACTCCGGACTTCTCAATAGGGAAGTTCGAAAACAACATGTGATGAGTCCGCAAATTCATGATATTACGTGGACTACCGGAATAAAAAAACAGTGTGAAGGGTCGGTGCTCTAAATTTACGGCATGCAATGTAGGACGTAATTCATCTTTACTGATAATAGCATGTATACGGTGAAAGTCTATGGGAACCTGCACTGGTTTTTTGGATTCAGTTGTGTGGTTCATAGGAAAATTCTGGGTCTCGCATAGATCTTGTAGATGATTAAATTTGTTATTTGATTCAAAAGATGTTGATACGAATGACCCAACATCACTCTCTCCCCTGCTGGAGTTAATTACGTGGTATTTGGTTTGCTTTGCACACTCGAAAAATTTGACTGACTCTGTGAGTTTTGGTTCGACGGCCCGGGAACAGAATTTCTTGAGGCACGATTTGTTTGTTTCTGATTTTGAGCAGAGTTACTGTTTACCTGTTTCTTTTTATAGTAATGAGGATTCTTCTTCTTATTATCATTGGCAACATTTTGAGTGGTTTTACCTGAGAAGCAACGATTGTAAGAATGACTGGAGCTGTTATGAATTGAACAATAACGCGTTTGGCAGTCTCCAATCATATGCCCTGCGTGCTTACAATTAAAACAAGTTACCCCTGCTGCGTTATTATTGACTATATTTACTTGCTGTGGTTTGCTTTCATTCTTTGCAAAAACTTGAGTAAGCAAGGGGTCCAGATCTGTCCACTTAGACATATGTTTCTTAATTTGTTTATATATGTCTAACTCCGTACTGTCGGGCGATAGCTTCTTGTCAAAACAGTGTACCAAGGTTTCCGGCAACATAACTGTCAAGCAGGTTAAATATGTGAGCCTGATAAAATCTTTCACAGCCATGTTCCTTCCCGTAACCCAAGTGGAAGTTAGCAAACTATCCTGATATTCATTCAGCCAGTCAGCAATTAGTGCCGCCCTCTCTACAACGTTAAGTTGAGTCATAGAGGCCAGATTAATGATGTTCCTCAAAGCTAAAACCACATTCAAGGCTTCTTCACTGCCATATATGGCCCGTAATCTAATTTTAAATTCATCCCATGTATCCGCCTCTTGAAAAGAGACTCCTCTCAGGTACGAACCTGCATCTCCTTTAGCAAAGTCAATGAAACTTTTAGCTTCCTGTAATTGTAAGGATGGGTCAGTGATGCATTTTGCTTTTAAATGAGCATCCACTGACGAGATCCAAGATTCAACGCCTTGAGGCAAGAACCCATTGACCTGGCCTTGAAAGGGAGCAATTGCAGACCTAGCACTGACCAAGGTTACTACAGAGTTACTGGGTGCGGGGTTACTGGGTGCAGAGTTGGCCATCGTGACTTTTGTTTTTTTCTTATCACTACGATTCCTAGCGATCCTATCGAAATATCTATATGAATACACTCGTCCACTGCATAAACGCATATGCAATATAAGATAAGAAAAAATGTGCTACAGATAATAACAGAGTCCCCCAAAATGATAAGATTAAAAACAGATAATGTGATAAAGATATTTCCGGAGAACTTCTGGAAGAAAAAAAAAATTAACAACAAAGATAAAAAGGACTGCTGGGTGAGAATCTGAAGTTGAAGATAGATTCCTGCAAGAAAGGAAGATTAAGAATAACGTATAACTCACCCCCAGGAATAATGGACGATCGATCTTGTGTCTGGAGAACACTCAAAGTCACACACCAGAATGAATAAAGAATTGTACTTAGCTTCGGTATATAAGAGGAAGATCTTGCTGTTTAGGTGATGTCACGGCCTTGGCTCCGATGTCGCTGTTCCGCGGTGACCCGAATTCTCGGTTCACGTACTACTCGTGCGGTGTTTGTTTGTTGAATGGTTTGTTTCCCGTTGCTTTATCCATGGTGATCCGATGCTGCAGACACGTCCGGTTTGTTTCTTGAAGTGCTGGAGACGCTCAGTAAACGATGATACACCCTCTCGAATGATTATTAATGAGAGACGTTTCTTACGATGCCATAAGAGATTCGAAGTTGCTTGAAGATTCTCTCGCCTTCGTTGACTTCTGATATGTTACATTTTGTTAGTCTTCGGATGATGTGGAATAGTCCGAGTCTGGGCTGCCACCAATGTTGTGCTAGGCCTTCTATAACGAGGCGCACTGTGAGGTTATTTAGACCTGCGATGTTATATGCAAGTATTGTGTTGTATACTTCCCATCCTCGTCGGAGATTGCGACGATAATTTCTAAGTCAGTATCTTCTTTGGGTATGAAGGCGAAGATGTTTCAAACTCATGATGATAACAGTAACGGTATATTTGCGAAACTACATCTCTTGAGTAAGAAACAAGAAGGTGGTTAAGAGAACCTGATTCTAGGAGGGGAAGTAGAGTTCTGAGTTACAAATGCATTTACAAATTATAGGAGAGCAAAGCTTAGCTCAGCATACTAACATACAGACAGATGAACTTGTGAGAGGAAGTCACATAGACATCTGTGGGTTATAGGTCAGTAGGTTCTCAGGCGAAAGCACTGTGACCTTTTTGACACAACAATGGATTTGATTATCACAGGCAAATGCAAACCAGGACGTCGCTGATTCAATATGCCAAAGCCTAGCTTGCATCCTGTTTATCAACCTTTATCACACTCCTTGCTATCTCAACAGTGACCCCTTGGGTCATGGGCATATTTATATATGGAATATATATCTTTTAAATGTAACCATTACATATATATATATATATATATATATATATATATATATATATATATATATATATATATATGTATATTATATATATATATATATATATATATATATATATATATATATATATATATATATATCTATGTATATATATATACACCAAGGGGCAGGCAGGTGACGACCAAGGAATACATCAAATCAGGCGTTGACTGAAGGAAACAGGCCAATCTACATAGTTTTTTATTCCAACGTTTCGTAATAACATTTATTACATCTTCTGGGAATCTGTCAATTAATTAAAATAATAATATTATAAAACAATCTTAAATTTACTAAAAAATTAAAAAAACACATATCGAAAGAGACGATTTTTGCATTATAGGGCAAACACCAAACCCCCCAAACCCCCCCCCAAAAATTACCCATTTTAGAGTCATTACTCATTAAGCAGCTGGTTCCCCAGTTGAATACCCAAACCTCCTCCATCCAACTGTACCTTAGTTAACGTGTCTCCTTTTTTGTTGTCTCCTATCATTCAGTCTTTCTCTCTCTTAACTTAAGGTTGGTTGGCGGTTCCAGCTTTTAAATAATAATTTTCTGTAATTGTATATTTTAGTAAATTTTAGTCATTTTACAATTTTTTTAATTTTTTAGTAAATTTTAATTAAGATTGTTTTATAATATTATTATTTTAATTAATTGACAGATTCCCAGAAGATGTAATAAATGTTATTACGAAACGTTGAATAAAAACTATGTAGATTGGCCTGTTTCCTTCAGTCAACGCCTGATTTGATATATATATATATATATATATATATATATATATATATATATATATATATATATATATATATATATGTGTGTGTGTGTGTGTGTGTGTGTGTGTGTGTGTGTGTGTGTGTGAGTTTGCTGATGTATAGTACTAATATTTTGACGTTCATTTATTTGGGATGCTTATTGTGAGAAATTCTCGCACAACAATTTTTTCTAATGTTTTTGTGTATTCACCTGTTTTCGTGCTGTCTATCTCTTACAATAGAGTTATTAGTATCTGTCTCATAAGAAATTATTGATTAATTTTTCATTGTGAATTGCCGTCTGTCAGGTTATCGACAGACAGGAACTATGTTACTGTTTCTATTCATGTGAAAGCCAAATATATTCGCATGCCTATGTATTTTGTAAAAATATGTATAGGTCTCTATTGCATGTCATAATAAGGGTGAAAGAACCACAGCTACTCGAGAATGACACTCCTAAAATTATTTTATCTGGTTTTACTATACTCTAGCATGTAGTATCTGTGCTGCAGTTACCACCGAAAGATGGTTTTACACAAAGACGAAGTCTTTTGACGTAAAGGTCAGTAGTCGTTTTAGTAACGAAGTATAAGTACTATTGTTTTAGTTATGATAATTAATTTATCTCTATATATACGTATATGAAATTGCTCTTGGTGACTGTATTGCGCATATCACGTGTTGAGAATGTTATGGCGACTTTCACTAGTTCGTGCACGATGTTATGGGCTGATGGCACCAAGATGGAATAACATAAGGTGTGCTCACCGAGGGATCCGATCGCTAATTTCCCTCTCTCAGTGACGTCACTGGAGCACATCGACTGGGCGATGCACTTGTCACTCCGTCAGTTGTATTGTTGCAGTTCACGATTATGGGTGTGCATTCCATATTTGGGTGCACTAATAGTTCCAGACAGAAAGGGATTTGTTTTCACAGGTTCCCTAAAGACCCCAAGGTGTCCAAAGTATGGATTAATGCATGTAAAAGAAGTGATAACATTAATGTTAAGGGTGCCAGGTTTTGTTCTGTCCATTTCCGGACAGATTACGAAAGAAATCTTCAACATGAACTGCTACTACAACTTTACCAGAGAAATTATCACAGATTAAAGAAAACCGCAGTTCCCTCATTAAATTTACCTGTTAAGGACGCCAAGTCAGGTATGGTTTAACAATTTGTTTACAATCTCATTAGTGCAATAATTAGTGACATATCTTCGGTTGATAAGTAGCCTGGACTAAATTCTTGAAATGAAGTACAAAATTAGAATAGGCCTAGCATATCTAATGAATGAAGAAATTATCGGATTAAGGCTATCCAATTTGTTTTCTTTTATACTTTCATTTTATGAATGTAAAGTTGTTCCAACTGGTGATTAGACCTATGCGTAGTGACGTACTTCTGAGTACGTCTTCCTGTGCAGACAAGAATTAGGCCTAGATCTTTTATTTCTTAAGAACCCCACTAAGGGATATCGTGAGTATAGACTGACTTCGAGTGTAGACTGAGGAATTTCTTGTTAGGTAAGAACAACATTTTAAGCAATCACGGTCATAATGTCACTCCCAATGTTGATAATGCCATGTATGAGTAATACTAGTGTTATGGAACCAGGTAAGTTTTGGGTTTCCAAAACCCCTGAAGAAAGTGACTCCAGTCATGTTGACGTAGACTGAATTATGTATCTCTTGATGAGAATTCCTCAGGTAGGTCTACCTAATGAGCTGGAGGAAGAGGATTTTGTAGATCTTGGAGTAGTCTGAAAATGGTATAGAAATTGAAGCCTTGAATTATCTGGGAGGTTATATAGCTCATAAGTACAAAAATAAATATCCTTCCTTAGGATTCCCAGAAACTGAAGGCCTAAACAACGACTGGATCTCCAAAGTGAGGGGGAAAGTGTTGTTTAGGCCCAGTCCTCAATTCGTCAGTAATTGAAAGGAGATGCGGGGGACAGTTGAAACCAGGCGTTGATGGGGTTACGAAATTAGTTAATATTTTCAGGGAATTAAACATTGATGCTCCAGAGGAAGTAATGAAGTTCTTTATTAGGTGCAGAATACATTTTAGGGTGAAGATATTAAATACTGAAAGGAAGTCAGTATTTCTTAAAAAAGGTGTAAACAAAATGAAAAAAATTCTTCAGTAAATTTTGGTAAATAAATGAACAATACGATAATTCAATAAAAGTCTGGCAAGTTTTTTTTTTCATATTCATTCACCCTCGTTACTTTCGTTATTTGTATTCTGTATGGTAAGGTCTTAGATATCTTGATATAACTGTGTTTTAAGTGAGAGAGAGAGAGAGAGAGAGAGAGAGAGAGAGAGAGAGAGAGAGAGAGAGAGAGAGAGTGTGTGTATTTTCCTGTATGGAAATTGTGAACACCAGCATAGCAACAAATTACTGTCAAAACATAATCATTAAGTGCACTGCCCAGACAACGCGCACCTGTGACGTCACAGTGCGGGAACCGAGCATCCGACGATCTCACCTTATGTTTTTCCAACTTAATGATGGACAGGTTCCAGCCCGTGCGCAAGGACAACTGATAGGTAAATACG
This sequence comes from Macrobrachium nipponense, assembly GCF_015104395.2. Classification (NCBI taxonomy): domain Eukaryota; kingdom Metazoa; phylum Arthropoda; class Malacostraca; order Decapoda; family Palaemonidae; genus Macrobrachium; species Macrobrachium nipponense. The sequence goes on along the minus strand of NC_087201.1, from coordinate 34,158,366 downwards.
TTATTTTTACAATTTTTATTACAAAAATAAACTCATGTAAATTTAACAATACAAAGCAATTACATGGAACTTAGGTGGCTCAGCACGCCACACTTGGAAAAATTCTATTTGGCCACATGACCACTCAAAAACTCTTAGGAATGAAAAAAAATCAATTCACACTTAAACGAGACAAATATCAATGCATTACTTGGAAGATGTTGAACACATTCAATAATAATTAAATTCACTTAGCCCAACAATGGCTACTAAAAGGAACGATTACTTATTGTGTACAATTCTGGTCAATCGCCATCAGCCTCATTGCCTCACACCCGCACGCCACATTCAAGATCCAGACGTGTTGTTATCTGTACTACGTTAATGAACACAGAGGCCGAGAATGGCGTGCAAGGGGGTTTTATACCCGAGCAGATCGGGTTAGATATTTTTATCTAATTAATTCTCTTTGAGAAGGCGACATTCCTTCGTTTTTCATATAATTTATAAAACAACATGAATATTGCCATTAAGCAATGAGGATAGGCGATGACCAAATAAATGTTTACATATAAAAGGGGAACCATTTCACTACAGCCGCCCATCTGCCATATGCTTGACAAATAATCTTTACCTTACAAAGGGTAAAATATGGAGGGGCGGAAGATATGTCTCGGAAAATTCGTGCACTAATTTTTCGCGACATTCTCCACCTTCCAAAAAAAGGCGGGGGGTGGGGGTTGGAGGGTGGGAGAACGGAAGCAGGCAACGAGGCAAGCGGGCGGCGCAGAAGAATATGGTCAAACGAGTCGTCGAAGCCTAGACTCGTGTGCAGTGCTAGAGCACGGGTCTAGCTTTCGACAGCAAACAGGTGCAACATGGAGTGATCAACGAGAATCAAAAGCAATGTACAAATTGTAACTCTCGAGGCAATGATTGCAATAATATGTTCAGCAAAATTCAATCAATGTCTACTCAGCACAACATACTACAGAGCAATGCCGGTCATGAAAATGGCAGGAAAATCACATCAAAATGCAATTCGAACATTATCATGGCATCATCTGACAAACAGCGCAGTCCGCATCATGACTGCAATCATGCAAAGGCAATAAGCACATATCACAAAGCATCAATAGAAAAAATAAACTAAATATCAATACTCAAGCATAGCTTGAACAATGATGAAGTAAATTCAAGTAATAAAGTCAAGATTCCTTTTAGTAACTTGTAACTCACTTAGTGCTCGTCTCAAAGCATACTCATAAGGGGGTCATCATCAATGACAGAAAAATCAATATACAGATGTCGTCATATACCTGGTGATTCAGTAATCATAAAGGATGGAAATATGTCACGAGACCAGTCAATTAAGGCAAGAATAGTAACAGATGATTACTCACACAATAAGATCGTTACGATCTACAAATTCAAATGAGTAGGGGGAAAAACCCCATTGTCCCTCAACACCTAGGTGCTAATTTAGGTAGTCAATTTTTCTACCTGGGGATTAGCAAATAGGTGTGAAATTTCACACCTTTTAATGAGGTGTTAATTAGTTTTCACACATTTTAAAGAGGTGTTAATTACTTTTCACACCTTTAGGTGGGAAAATTGTCCATAAAGTTGTGAATATAACAAATAGGTGTGAAATTTCACAGGTTTCCCACGGTTGTGTCGTGCTGCTCAAAACTCTACAGGGATGAAAACCCTGATTTCAACCCTGACCCCAAAGTACTCAAACTCTACGGAGGTAAAAACCCTGATCTCAACCCTGACCCCAAAGTACCTCAATACTCTACGGGAGGTAAAAAACCCTGATCTCAACCTTGGACCCCAAAGAACCTCTAATACTCTACGAATGGTTTAAAAAATAAAAACCCTGATCCTCAAACCCTGACCCCAAAGTACCTCATAGTTCTACGGAGGTTAAAAACCTGATCTCAACCCTGACCCCAAAGTACCCTCATACTCTACGGAGGTTCAAAAAACCTTGATTTCAACCCTGACCCCAAAGTACCTCATACTCTAAGGAGGCAAAAACCTTCGGAGGTAAAAACCCTGATTTCAACCCTGACCCTGAAGTACCTCATAGTCTACGGAGGTAAAAACCCTGATCTCAACCCTGGACAATTACCTATACTCTACAGAGGTAAACAACCCTGATCTCAACCTGAACAAAGTACCTCATACTCCACGGAGGTAAAAACTGATCTCAACCCTGACCCCCCAATGTAAAAACCTCCAATAGTCTACGGAGGTAAAAACCCTGATCTCAACCCTGACCCCAAAGTACCCTCATAGTCTAACGGAGGTAAAAACCCTGGATCTCAACCCGACCCCAAAAGTACCCTCATAGTCTCGGAGGTAAAAACTGATCTCAAACCCTGACCCCAAAGTACTCATAGTCTCATAGTTACCGGAGGTAAAAACCCCAAATGATCTAACCCCTGACCCAAAGTACCTCATAGTCTACTCAATACCCGCCAGGAGGTAAAAACCCTGATCTCAACCCTGACCCCAAAGTACCTCAGTAGTCTACGGAGTAGGTTTTTTTAAAAAAAACCCTGATTTCCCCAACCCTGAAGTACCTCAATTATCCAAGGAGGGTAAAAACCCTGATCTCAACCCTGACCCCAAAGTACCTCATACTCTACGGAGGTAAAACCTGATTTTCCAACCCTGGACCCCAAAGTACCTCATACTCCAAGGAGGAAAAACCTTGGATCCCTCAACCCTTGACCCAATGGTACCTCATATTCTACGGTAGGTAAAAAAACCTGATCTCAACCCTGACCCCAAAGTCCTCAACTCTACAGCAGGTAAAAACCCTGATCTCAACCCTGACCCCAAAGTACCTACTCATCTCCACGGAGGTAAAAACCCTGATCTCTCAACCCTTATGACCCCATGTACTCATAGTCTACGTGAGGTAAAAAGCCTGATCTCAACCCTGACCCAAAGTACCTCATAGTCTTACGGATGTAAAAACCCTGATCTCAACCCTGACCCCAAAGTACCTCATAGTCTACGGAGGTAAAAACCCTGATCTCAACCCTGACCCCAAGTACATCATAGTCTACGAGTAAAAACCCTGATCTCACAACCCTGACCCGAAAAGTACCATCATAGTCTACGGATGTAAAAAACCCTGATCTCAAACCCTGACCCCAAAGTACCTCATAGTCTACGGAGGTTAAAAACCCTGATATCCAACCTGACCCAAAGTACATCATACTCACGGAGGTAAAAACCCTGATCTCAACCACTGACCCCAAAGACCTCATCGTCTACGGAAGTAAAAACCCCTGATCTCCACCTGACCCCAAAGTACCTCATACTCCAGGAGGTAAAAACCATGATCTCAACCCACCCTGACCCCAAAGTTTACCTCATACTCCTAAGGGAGGTAAAACTGATTTCTCCAACCCCTGACGCCCAAATTCCTCCCCAAAAATACCGCCCTACGAGGAAACCCTGGATCTCAACCCGACCCCAAAGTACCTCATAGTCTACGGAAGGTAAAAAACCCTGATCTCACCCTGAACCCCCAAAGTGCCTCATAAAAAAGTCTACCCGAGGTAAAAACCCCTGATCCTCAACCCTGACCCCCAAACCAGTCCTTCCCATAACTCCCTACCGGAGGTAAAAACCCTGATCCTCAAACCCTTGCAACCCCAATGTAACCTCAATAGTCCTACAAGGAGGTAAAAACCCTATCTCAAAACCCCTGGACCCAAAGTAACCTCATAGGTCCCTAACGAGGTAAAAACCCAACCCTGATCCTCACCCTGACCCCAAAGGGTAAACCATCAAGTCCCTACGGCCCGGTAAAAAACCCTGGATCTAAACCCTGACCCCAAAGTAACCTCATAGTCTAACGGAGGTAAAAACCCTGATCTCTGAACCCCTGTACCCCTCTAAACTCCAAGAGGTTAAAAACCCTGATCTCAACCCTGACCCCAAAGTACCTCACTCCAAGGAGTAAAAAACCCTGATCTCAACCCTGACCCCCAAAGTACCTCATACTCCAAGGTAGGTAAAAACCCTTGATCTCAACCCTGACCCCTAAAAAAAAAAAACCGTCAAAAAAAAAAAAACCTCCATACCCTTGATCTCAACCCTGCCCCCAAAGTACCTCATCCCAAGGAGGTAAAAACCCTGATCTCAACCCTGACCCCAAAGTACCACCCTCATAGTCTACGGAGGTAAAAACCCTGATCTCAACCCTGACCCCAAAGTACCTCATAGTCTACGGAGGTAAAAACCCTGATCTCAACCCTGACCCCAAAGTACCTCATAGTCTACGGAGGTAAAAACCCTGATCTCAACCCTGACCCCAAAGTACCTCATAGTCTACGGAGGTAAAAACCCTGATCTCAACCCTGACCCCAAAGTACCTCATACTCTACGGAGGTAAAAACCCTGATCTCAACCCTGACCCCAAAGTACCTCATAGTCTACGGAGGTAAAAACCCTGATCTCAACACCTGACCCCAAAAGTACCAATCATAGTCCTACGGAGGTAAAAACCCCTGATCTCACCCTGACCCCCAAGTACCTCATACTCTAACGAGGTAAAACCCTGATCAACCCTGACCCCCAATTACCTCATAGCCTACGGAGGAAAAACCCTGATCACCTGACCCCAAAGTACCTCATAGTCTACGAGGTAAAAACCCTGATCTCACCCTGACTCCCAGTCCTCATAGTCTACGGAGGTAAACCCTGATCTCAACCCTGACCCCAAAGTACCTCATACTCTACGGAGGTAAAAACCCTGATCTCAACCCTGACCCCAAAGTACCTCATACTCTACGGAGGTAAAAACCCTGATCTCAACCCTGACCCCAAAGTACCTCATAGTCTACGGAGGTAAAAACCCTGATCTCAACCCTGACCCCAAAGTACCTCATAGGTCCTACGGAGTTAAAAAAAACCCTGATCTCAACCCTGACCCCGCCCCCAAATTACCCTGCATACTCTCGGAGGTAAAAACCTGATTTCACCCTGACCCCAAAGTACCATCATACTCTACAGGAGGTAAAAACCTTGATCTCCCCTGACACCCTAAAAGTACCCCGGATCCCATTTAATACCTCATACTGAGGAAAAACGTCCCTGATTTCAACCCTGGACCCCAAAGGTAAAACCCTGTACTCTAACGGAGGTAAAAAAAAACCTGATCCCTCAACCCTGACCCCAAAGTCCTCTACTCCAAGGAGGTAAACACCCTGATCCAACCCTGAACCCAAAGTACCTCTACTCCAAGGAGGTAAAAACCCTGAGTCTCACCTGACCCCAATTACCTCATAGTCTATCTACGGAGGTAAAAATAACCTGATCCCAACCTGACCCCAAAGTACCTCATAGTCTACGGAGGTAAAAAACCCTGGATCTCTCCCCAAAACCCTGACTCCCAGTACCAGTCATAGTCTAAACGGGAGGGTACCACCCTGATCTCACCCTGACCCCAAAGTACCTATAGTCTACGAGGCCCGTAAAAGAACAAACCCTGGATCTCAACCCTGACCCCTCCCAAAGGTAAAAAAACCCTCGTAGGTCCCTACGGAGGGTAAAAAACCTGGATCCTTCCAACCCTGACCCCCAAAGATACCTCTAAAAATTAGTCCTACGGAGGTAAAAACCTGATCCTCAACCCTGCCCCCTCCCTCCAAAGTACCTCAACTTCCCTACGGATGGCTAAAACCCTGAATTTCAACCCTGAAACCCCCAAGTACCTTCCCATAAAGTCCTACGGAGGTAAAAACCCTGATTTCAACCCTGACCCCCAAAGTACCTCATAGTCTCGGAGGTAAAAACCCAAAAACCCTGATTTCCACCCTGGACCCCAAGTCCTCATAGTCCTCACCCGGAGGTAAAACCCTGGATCCCTCAACCCTGACCCCCAAAGTACCATCAAGGAATCCCTACGGTGTAAAACCCTGATTTCTCCCCAAACCCTGCCCCCAAGGAGGTAAAACCCGTCAATAGTCCTATACTTGGAGGTAAAAACCCTGATTCTCCAACCCTTGACCCCGAGGTAAAAACCCTCCTAACCCTCCTAAAAAACCGGAGGTAAAAAACCCTGATTTCTTCCCCAAACCCTGACCCCAACGGTAAAAACCCTTCAATAGTCCTACGGAGGTAAAAAACCCTGATTTCAACCCTTGACCCCAAAGTACCATTCCATAGTCCTACGGGATTAAAAAACCCAACCCTGATTCCAACCCTGGACCCAGAAGTAACCTCATACTCTAGGCCCGGAGTAAAAACCCTTGATTTTCCCACCCTGACCCCAAAGTACCTCATACTACTAAAAACCCAGAGGTAAAAACCAGGTGATCTCCCCTGACCCCAAACCCAGGTAAAAACCCTTCAATACCCTCTACCTGGAGGTAAAAACCCTGATTTCAACCCTGACCCAACCAAAGGTAAAAAACCCTCAATACCCCTTCTATACGGAGGTAAAAAACCTGATCTCAACCCTGACCCCAAAAGTACCTTCATAAAAACCCTCTAATGGAGGTAAAAACCCTTATCTTCACCCTGACCCTCAAAGTTACCTCATACTCTACGGACGGTAAAAACCCTGATCTCAACCCGGACCCAAAGTACCTCATACTTACGAGGTATAAAAAACCCTGATCCAACCCCTGCCCCACAAAGTACCTCAGAGTTACGGAGGTTAAAAAACCATGATTTCAACCCTGGACCCCAAAGTACCGCATAGTCTACGGAGGTAAAAAACCCTGATATACCCCGACCCCAAAGTACCTCATACTCTAAGGAGGTAAAAACCCTGATTTCAACCCGACCCCAAAGTACTCTAGTCTACGGAGGTAAAAAACCCTGATTTCAACCCTGACCCCCAAAGTACCTCATTTTTTTTTTTTTTTTTTTTTTTTTTAGGGGGGTTCTTTTAAACGGGGGAGGTAAAAACCTGATTCAACAGCGCTGACCCAAAGACCTCTAGTCTACGGAGGTAAACAACCCTGATCTCAACCTGACCCAAAAGTACCTCATACTCTAACGAGAGTAAAAAACCCTGATCTAACCCTGACCCCAAAGTTACCTCATACTATAAAAACGGAGGTGGGATAAAAACCCTGATCTCCAACCCTGACCCCAAAAGTACCCTCATAGTCCCTACGGAGGTAAAACTGGATCTCCAACCCTGACCCCAAGTAACCTCATTAGTCTACGGAGGTAAAAAAACCCTGATCTCAACCCCTGACCCCAAAGGTAAAAACCCTCATACCCTCCTACGAGGTAAAAAACCCTGATTTCAACCCTGACCCCAAAGTACCTATATCTTACAGAGGTACCCAAACCTTGATACTCCCCTGGACCCCAAGTACCTCATACCCTCTAACCCCGGAGGTAAAAAACCTGATCAACCCTGACCCCAAGTACCCTCATACTCTACGAGGTAAAAACCCTGAGTACCTCTTCACATAAAAACCCTCTAACCCCGGAGGTTAAAACCCTATCAACCCTGACCCCAAAGTACCTATACTCTACGGAGTACTGATCTCAACCCTGACCCTCCTAGGTACTGCTACGGAGGTCATAAAAAACCCTGATCAACCCTGACCCCAAAGTACCTCATACTCTACGGAGGTAAAAACCCTGATCAAACCCTGACAAGTACCTCATATCTACAGAGGTACCCTGATCATCTGACCCCAAAGTACCTATATCTACGGAGGTAAAAACCTGATCTCACCCCTGACAATCCCCAAATAGTTACGTGGTAAAAAAAAACCCTGATCTCAACCCTGACCCCAAAGTACCTCATACTCTACGGAGGTAAAAACCCTGATTTCAACCCTGACCCCAAAGTACCTCATACTCTACAGAGGTAAAAACCCTGATCTCCCCTGACCCCAAAAAGTACCTCATATCTACGAGGAAAAACTAAAAACCCTGATTTCACAACCCCTGACAAAGTACCTCATACTCTACGGAGGTAAAAACCCATGATCAACCCTGACCCCAATGTACCTCATACTCTACGGAGGTAAAAAACCCTGATCTCAACCCTGACCCCAAAGACCTCATACTCTACGAGGTAAAAACTGATCTAACCCTGACCCCTAAAGTACCTGATAGTCTACGGAGGTAAAAACCCTGATCTCAACCCTGACCCCAAAGTACCTCATACTCTACGGAGGTAAAAACCCTGATCTCAACCCTAACCCCAAAGTACCTCATACTCTACGGAGGTAAAAACCCTGATCTCAACCCTGACCCCAAAGTACCTCATAGTCTACGGAGGTAAAAACCCTGATCTCAACCCTGACCCCAAAGTTCCTCATAGTCTATGGAGGTAAAAAAACCCCTGATTTCAACCCTCACCCCGAATTCCCTCTGCTAGCCCCCCGATGATGTCTTAAAACTTGAAATCACAGGTTCCAACATGTCCCCCGAATTCACTCCCAAATGCAAATTTTTTTTTTAAGTCAATAGGGTACACTGAAAATTAACTTACAAAACCCATTTCAGTCTTAATCATTTAGGATATGTGTATAAAGGTGCATAATATTCCATACATAAAGAGGTTAAATGGAAAATCAGATTACATACAGAATTATTATTATTTTTGTAACAAAAGTCATACAGAAATACATGGGGAATGGGATACATGAATTAATATTCCATACAAAGTCATACAAGAATACACTGGAAAAGGTGCACAAAAGAATACACAGACATGAAACACATTCGTTTTACGAACATAATACATCATCGAGACACATTGCTAGTATATACCACACACATCTTCCCCAGTTTCCTGATCGTGTGGGATGATAATTAATCTAATACATCTAAGCTTTTAAATCTTGATAACAAGTTCTTCATATATAAATCTTCCACAATCTTTTCTCTAGCAGAGATAAATTCTTTTTCACGATGACCACGCAAGTGATTTTACCAATTTTTTTTTTATATCATCACTGAATGTAGATAACAAGGTTAAATATTGATTCAACCATGTCATGTTAACTCGTCCACTTTGTCTGATACCAGCAGGGAAGATAACATAGTCATACGATGATTAAAACAATTCTGCCTTTAATTTCTTCACCAAAGAAAAATAGTGGTTGAACCTCACCTGCTTGGTATCCCTGCTCAAATGGTCAGCATGGTCCTCATCTTTGGAATATGCTACACTCTTTTGGGTGAATTCATTATCTTCAACAGGGGCACCAATACCATATTGGGTTAATAAAGTAGCTACGGTAGGAAGATCTACTTCATCGTCACATTCCCAAGAGGTAATATTTTCAGGTTTTTTCACAATGGCAGACCCTTCAACACCGCGATCACGAAGACAGGCGTATGTTACACCAGCTCGAGAATATCGAAAGCCTGCAATTTCAGCGTATGGATAACTTTGAATGACGTCTTCAACCACACCGTAATTCCTACTAAACAAGTATTTCTCTTCCAGAAAGCTAACTTGCGCAGGAGGTTGATGAAGCCATGGCGAGAGTGTGGGCCTTAATATTCCAATGGTTCAAGAGTTAATGAGCCACCGAATCCCGCAATCGAGCTTCCCCACCCCCTGACACTATGAGCCATTAAAGATGCTCCCCTTTATCAAAATCACTGATTAAACAAGTTGTAACATTCCACCTGAAGCTATGAATCACGCTAAAGCCCAACCCACTTTCGAACTGTTATCTCAACCTCGTGATTAAACAAGTTGTATCATGTAAAGAGTTAATCACACGATTAAACAAGCCGTTTCATTTTCCCAACATGTTAATAAGGTACCCACGCACCTACCATTTTCTTTTTTGCATGTCCCAGCATCTTCTTACCACTGCTACTACTGCCTCTTTTCAATGCATCGTGCCATGCTTCTATTTGTTTTTTAAAAGCTGCATTCCTTAACATCCAATCTTTAACCCCTGCCATTTTAAGTAGTGATAATTGGAAATATTATCAAAGTTTTTTTTTTACTCCCAAGAGGTGATATTTTCAGGTTTTTTCACAATGGCAGACCCTTCAACACCGCTGTGAGAGGTGGACAAAGAGGCAGGTAGAAGTGTACTGATTTTTATTACAGTCAAGGGAAATATAAATATACAGCATGCGGACGGAAATGTGGTCACCGACCCGCGAGAGAGTAAAAGTGGGTCGGCGAGACCCGATTTGTGTTTCTTGAGAGACATAAAATACAAAATATAAAAGTACACAATATATGGTTATACAAGCTTTATACACTGGCGGAAAGCCCGCTGAATGCTCTCTCGGGGGGAAGTAAGAACAACGCGAATGATGAATTATATACAGAGAAAATTATGAATAAGCGTTGTCCTTACAAATACTCCCCCCCTAAGACAATAATTAGGTATGATTGTTGGCTGACTTCTTTGTACTTCGTGTAGTCACTCGCGGAAGCGAGCTGGACGGCGGAGGCGCCCTCGGGTGCGTGATATCAGTTGCTGTGGTAGATCCTTGGGGGTTTCCGGGGACGGGATGCCTCCCCTGAGGTGATCCTCGGGGGGTTCGACCGTTTTCTTCCGAGGGCGCGCGCGGCTACGGCTAGGAGGTTTGGCGATCGAAGGAGTCGCTTTTTTCCGAGGAAGATTGAGGCGCCCTGTGGAATCCGCGTCTGCAAGGTCCTCGTCCATGATGAAGGCTGGTTTCAGACGATCGATTGTGACCCAGTCCTCGCGACCGTTGATGGATAAGAGATATGCCTTGTCAGTGCGTCGTAGGACGCGGAAGGGACCGCGGTAGGGTCTCGTTAGAGGCGGGCGGCGGGCGTCGTCCCTGACGAAGACGTGCTTGCATGATGATAGGGCCTTCGGGAGGAAACGTTTGGTTCTGTCGGAGAAGGTTTTGACGCAGGGCGTGAACTTCCCGGCGGATTCCCGAAGCCTGGCGATGGAGACGTCAGCGTCATCGGCATTGGTCGGGAAGAACTCGCCAGGGACTGTTAATGGCTCCCCGTATACCTTCTCCGCGGGTGATGCCTCGCCGTTCGCCCGCGGGGCAGTCCTGAGACCGAGGAGGACCCACGGTAGTTGGCTCTTCCAATTTTCGTCGGTACAGCGCGCCATCAGGGAAGCCTTGATCGAACGGTGGACTCTCTCCACCATGCCGTTAGCTGCTGGGTTGTAGGTGGTAGTGGCATGTAGCGACGTTCCCATTAGGCGGGCCAGGGCAGTCCACAACTCCGACAGGAAAACTGGTCCGCGGTCTGTTGTGATTTCGTCTGGCACTCCGAATCGACTGACCCAGCTGGCGAGGAGTGCTTCGGCACATGCTTTCGTGGTCGCCTCCGACATCGGCGTTGCCTCGGGCCATCTGGTGGAGCGATCGATTACCGTCAGGAGGTACCTGGTGCCTTCCGACGGGGGCAGGGGGCCAACGACGTCTATGTGGATGTGGCCGAATCTTCGTTTCAGCTGCGGAAATTCCCCCATGCCTGATTCCGTGTGCCGACTGATTTTGCTAGTTTGGCAAGTCACGCAGGTCCTGGCCCACTCAAGGGAGTCCTTCCGAATTCCATGCCAGACGAACTTCTCCGTCAGGAGGCGCATCGTCGTCCGGCCCGAGGGGTGCGAGAGTCCGTGTATGACGTCGAACACGGCTTTCCTTCGGGAGGCTGGGATCAGCGGGCGCAGGCGGCCCGTGCTGATGTCGCAGAGGAGTGTCATGCCTGCGGGTCTGAAGGGCACGTCTTCCCACTTGAGGGCGGTGATAGCAGTGCGGTATGCGGCGGTCTCTGGGTTGGCGGCCTGTTCCCGGGCGAGGTCTTCGTAGTCGACCACGAGACGCACGGCGTTGATTTCTATCCTCGATAGGGCGTCTGCCACGGGGTTCTTCTCGCCAGGCACGTACTGGATGGTGCAACCGAACTCTGCAATGGCTGCTAGGTGCCTCTGTTGTCTCGCTGACCAAGCGTCGCCCGCCTTGGTGAAGGCGTGTACCAAAGGGAGGTGGTCCGTCCTGATCGTGAAGGGGGAGCCCTCGAGGAGGTAGCGAAAATGGCGCACTGCTTGGTACACCGCCAGGAGTTTGCGGTCGAACGTGCTGTACCTCGTCTCGGCGGCTGACAGTTTTTTGCTGTAGAAGGCGAGTGGCTGGGGCTCGCCCTGGACCATCTGCTCGAGGACAGCCCCGCAGGCGACGTTGCTGGCGTCGGTGGTGAGGCGTAAAGGTGCAGCAGGGTCTTGGTGGCATAATGTCGCCGCTCTGGCGAGGGCCCTCTTCGTCTCGTTGAAAGCCTTCTCTTGTTCGGCCTCCCACGTTAGGGCCTTTGGTTTCCCCTTCAGGACCTGTGTTAGAGGAGACATGGTGCGGGCGGCGGCAGGGATGAATCGGCGGTAGTAGTTGACCATTCTGATGAACTCCTGCAGGGACTTGACCGTGGTTGGTGTTGGGAACTTCTGCACCACGCCTACCTTCGAGGCCATGGGGCGCACGCCCGTCGCGGAGATCTCGTGCCCGAGGAAGTCCACCTTCTCGGCGCCGAAGGTGCATTTGTCGAAACGGACGACCAGCCCGTTTTCCTGCAGGCGCTTCAGGACCGCTCGGACGTGATGTAGGTGCTCCTCCAAGGACCTGGAAAAAATTAAGTTATCGTCGACGTAGCAGACGCAGAAGGGCAGGTCCCCCAGGATGCTGTCCATCAGGCGCTGGAAGGTGGCCCCTGCATTCCTCAGGCCGAAGGTTGAGTAATGTAAGACGAAGGAGCCAAAAGGCGTGATGATGGCAGTCTTGGGGACATCCTCGAGGTGCACTGGAACCTGGAAATAGGATTTTAAGAGGTCCATTTTTGTGAAGACCTTCGCCCCATGGAGGGCCCCTGTCAAATCCTGCATGTTTGGCAAGGGGTATTGGTCGGGGATTGTAGCGAGGTTGAATCTCCTGTAGTCTCCGCAGGGCCTCCAGGTGCCGTCAGGTTTCTGTACCATGTGCAGGGGCGACGCCCAAGGGCTCGACGCTTTCTTGCAGATGCCCATTCGTTCCATCTCCGAGAACGCCTGCTTCGCCTCCTGGAGGCGGCCTGGAGGGAGTCGTCGGAACTTCGCGTGTGTCGGGGGGCCTGTGGTGGTTATGTGGTGGAATATCCCGTGCTTGGGCAGCGTCCCTGCCGCCTGACGAAGTTCCGGCTTGAAGACTTCAGGGAACTCCTGCAGGAGGTTGCCGTATTTGTGGGGGGTTATGGTACAAATTGTAGGGGCGCCCAGGCCTGCTGCCAGTGGAAGGGAAAGGCATGTCCCCGTGTCGAGGAGGCGTTTGCGGCCCACGTCCACCAGGAGGCCGTTCTGCGCCAGGAAATCTGCCCCCAGTAGCGGGATCCTGACGTCCGCGATTGTGAATTCCCAGACGTAGTTTCGCCCCAAGATGGATATCTTGAGGGGCTTCGTGCCGTAGGAACGGATGGGGGTCCCGTTTGCGGCAACGAGGGAGGTTGTTTTGTCGGGCTCGCGGCTACGGTCTTTTCCTGACGGCAGGAATATCGAGTGCATTGCCCCCGTGTCCACCAACATCCTCCGGCCGGAGATCGCGTCGCGGACGTAGAACCCTACGGTGTGTGGTTCCGACGCGGCCGTTGCCACGGGCGGCCTTGGTTTTGTTTGCCGTCGCCGTTTTTTGACTGCTGGAAGGTGCAAGGGCTTTCGCACCTCTTGGAAAATCTCCCGAACCTCCGGTGGAAGCAGCACCAGGAGTTTTTACCTCGCTGCGTGTGGGAGGACTTCCCTTGGGATACGGCGCCGATCTCTTGCGTTGGGTCGTCGTCGTCTTCTTCCTTCTCTGCGGCCAGGCACACGGAGGATCGGGGGGCGGCGAGCTTCGCGGCATTGTTCGACAACGTCAGTTTCTTTGCCTTCTCTAGTAGTTCGTCGTCCTCTAGGGTGTACGCGTCGGTCAGCTGTTTTCGGACGTCCGGCTCGAGTTGCCGCAGGAATATTTCGCGGCTCAGGCTGATCTCTATCTTTTTTCCGTCGGGGCCTATTTCGGGCAGACGGACGAGGCCCATCACAGTGTCCCAGGCATCTTGGGTGTCGACGCCGCGCATGGGGTTCGCGACTAGGTCGAGGGCGCGGGCGGCCCTTTCAGCGATGGGCACGGAATAGGCTGTCACGAGCCTTTCTTATATCTCGTCGAGCGTGACAAGTCCGGTTCGTGCTCGACTGGTCAGCCAGTTAGATATTCGGTCGAACACCTCTGTCGGGAGGGCCGATGCGACGAGGTCAGCCTGCAGCACTTTGTTCGTGAGCCCCGCGATCCGGAATTGCCCTTCGGCTCGGAAGAACCAGGCAGACGGGTCAGCCGTTGTGAAGGGGGGCAATTTGACAGCTCGAGCGGCCGCTGTGTCAGAGTCCGTCGCTGGGGCGGGGGAGGCCTGGGTTTCCCGCATGGTACTGTCTGCGCCCAGTGTCCTCTCTCACAAAAACGGTCGACAGAGTCGTGAATGGCGGGCCAAACCATTTGAGGAAACGCCTGAACACACCTTGGGCAGGTATGCCGTATTTAGTCCGTTAGAGGCGTTGGTTATTTCCACGGTAGGAGCTTTCAGAGATCTATACTGAGGCGCCGTATGAGTCCGTTAAAGATCTCTGAAGGTGAGCGGCGGTAGCAAGTCCCTTAATGGCTGAGCCAAAACCGCTTGGGTCACCGTCCAAACCGGGAGGTCACCAGTTGTGAGAGGTGGACAAAAAGGCAGGTAGAAGTGTACTGATTTTTATTACAGTCAAGGGAAATATAAATATACAGCATGCGGACGGAAATGTGGTCACCGACCCGTGAGAGAGTAAAAGTGGGTCGGCGAGACCCGATTTGTGTTTCTTGAGAGACATAAAATACAAAATATAAAAGTACACAATATATGGTTATACAAGCTTTATACATTGGCGGAAAGCCCGCTGAATGCTCTCTCGGGGGGAAGTAAGAACAACGCGAATGATGAATTATATACAGAGAAAATTATGAATAAGCGTTGTCCTTACACCGCGATCACGAAGACAGGCGTATGTTACACCAGCTTGAGAATATCGAAAGCCTGCAATTTCAGCGTATGGATAACTTTGAACGACGTCTTCAACCACACCGTAATTCCTACTTAACAAGTATTTCGTTTCCAGAAAACTTACTTGTGCTGGAGGTTGATGAAGCCATGGCGAGAGTGTGGGCCTTAATATTCCAATGGTTCAAGAGTTAATGAGCCACCGAATCCCGCAATCGAGCTTCCCCACCCCCTGACACTATGAGCCATTAAAGATGCTCCCCTTTATCAAAATCACTGATTAAACAAGTTGTATCATTCCACCTGAAGCTATGAATCACGCTAAAGCCCAACCCACTTTCGAACTGTTATCTCAACCTCGTGATTAAACAAGTTGTATCATGTAAAGAGTTAATCACACGATTAAACAAGCCGTTTCATTTTCCCAACATGTTAATAAGGTACCCACGCACCTACCATTTTCTTTTTTGCATGTCCCAGCATCTTCTTACCACTGCTACTACTGCCTCTTTTCAATGCATCGTGCCATGCTTCTATTTGTTTTTTAAAAGCTGCATTCCTTAACATCCAATCTTTAACCCCTGCCATTTCAATTAAGCAGTGATAATTGGAAATATTATCAACGTTGGTTTTTTACTCCCTTGAAATTCTCGACCGATATATAATATATTATAACCTGCGAGTGGATGAGCTAAACCCCCTTCTTCATTCCATTCAATCAAGCTAGAATTTTGTGTTTAACAAAAGCTGTAACGTACGACTTTTGAGGTTCTTTAAATAATATTGGAATAATACCTGTTAAATCGAGATTGCTTCTTTTGCGGCTAATATCCCCTTTAACTGTTTTCAACGTAATCGGAGCATTTATCCCCTCCCCCCCAGCTTCTTCAGCCACCTCGCCCACACCCTTTATAGGAGAATGAGAAGGTCCCGTGAGTGATTTAGCCGCCGTGGGAAATTTTGCATTCATTTTAACATTGAGAGGTATGTGTATGTCACTAACGGTTGTATCCAACTTACCATTACCCTCAAGGTTAGTATAATTATTATCAATATTATCATAAACCTCCTTTCTATTCATTAACCTCTTGTATGTAACAGTGGGGTAGCGTAAAACTCCTTCATTTTTCGTCAATTAAAAAGACTCCCTATCAAACTCGCGGCTAAAGGTAGTAACACCGATATAATAGGGCCCCCTTTATGGCTTTTCAATATATTTTTCTTCTTAGCTACAGACGATGTTTTCAAGGACAAGATGAATTTCACGCCTACACTTTCTCAAGTGTTAAATGAATTTCTTATCTTGAGCTAGATTACCACAAAGAAAATTTCTAAAAATTTCCGATATGGTAGGAACAAAACCACCGTTTAAGATTGGAATGACTTTACTTCTCTTGCTGGGTGATAAACATGTGATGAATAAAATGAAGTTTTTATTTTTATGTATTAAAGGTTGTTTACGGTTCATATCCGTACAATTTGAGATTCATCGACCCATGAATTGAATTGACTCAGGTCACCTTTCCATTTAATGTAATATTGAGTTCTATTATTTTTCTTCCTGCTTATCAGAATAGTGATATCATATGTTTCTGGTAGAATTGTGGGAATTAATTCTTCACGGTAGAATAGTCTCTTTATTTCTTCACCGGCTGAATCTTCCAAGAAGTATATGACAGGATTTTGCGATGTATCCACTTTTCAGATTCTAAAAATTTCCAGAGTATTTTGAATAGTATATCCCCTTCTAAAAACTGCGTTTCGATGCTCATCCGCTATATGTACAATGTCTCCAACATTCAAGATTGAACTGGTGGGTGGAATAACGAGAACAGCATTTTTATACATGCTCGAGAATTGACGTTCAATGTCCTCTCTAGCGGTTAACACATGAACTTGTTGAGGGGTGCGTTCCTTTCCCAAACTTTTATGTGGGGTATTGTTATAACTCCGAACAATGTCACGCAAGACGTTAATGTATTATTCTCTGACGTGTTTATTATAATATTCCCTGCCCTCATCAATATTCAAACGTGAAATTCCCGGAAATTCTCTAGATTTGATAATCTTCTTTAAAGCATGACGCATAGTGACTCCATCCTTCTTTTTCAATGGAATAATTTGTAGATATCTGGAAAACACATCAATAAATATCAGCAAATATTTAAACCCCTTATTGTACCGAGCTAATTTTGACATATCAGCTAAATCAGTACTCGCTATCACTCGAGGTTTGGGTGATATGATTTTTCTTCTCGGGATTTTTTTTCTTGTGATTTTATGAAGGGTGTAAGACTTTTGCCTGCGTAAGAATTCTTTAACATTTTCTCGAGTAATTTTGTTATTCAGATTTTTCGCTACTCTGAAAGGGTCTACCACACTGAAACTACCAACACCTTGTACATCCCTGTGTAAAGTTTCAAGAAGTTTTAACTGTTCTTTATCCATATTGGTAAGCAATTTCTTATTCCGTTTCACCCAGAATATTATTTGGAAGCTGTAACAGTTCAGGTGTTGACGGGGTAAAGTCCATTAACAAATAACCGTACCGGTTACGCGATAGAGCCTTTTTATATATATCCGAAAATGCTGACGCTTTTTGACGACCGAATAACTGCCAACCTAAAGTTTCAATTTGACTAAAATCACGCTTTTTCATTAGAATGTAATGTGAACAGTTCAGGTTTATACTTCTACTAAACTTTCCAGAATGAAACATATTCTGTGTTATGAATATAACTGAAATAGATGAATGACATCCTGCTGTGAAGGCATTAGTGACAAATTTTTTATCACTCGCTTCTAAGAAACAATCATCGAGTATAAATAACAAGCCTTTATTACCCTCAATCCCCTTTTCAGTGTAATCAAAGGGATTCAAAATTTCTTTGGAGACTTTAAATTTGGATCCTATAAAGGGTGCATTTCGAGGGGATGTATAGGGTAGCATTTCGAGGGGATGTTGAGATACCCCACAATATAAAATATATTGGAAATGCGCTTTATAAAGTTCAATGATCTTTTGACATAGGACTGACTTCTCGCTGTTACTAAACCTTGCCATTATAATACGGGCGGGATTGGCAAAATGATTTAAAATCAGCTCGGGGAAGGGACCTGTTGCCATGATGTCAGCACGCTCAATACTAAGGACATGTATTCTATTCATCTGTCTTATATAGACGTCAATTATAGTGAATAAAAGTTGACGGCAATAACATTTGTTTGATTTTTATAGTGAAATATATATAGGACACTCATACAAGGTTTTACATAATATATGCGCAAAATAACTATATATATATATATATATAAAATATACAATACAAAATAACTATATATACGTATATATATATATATATATATATATATATATATATATATATATATATATATATATAGATAGATAAAGTAAAACTAAGTATACTACAAAACCACAAAATTGGCCATTAAGTCAATGTGAAACGCCCTAGTTTCACAGGAGGATGGGGTGAATCCATTTGCCGACGAGGTAAAAGTGATGCCAATGATGATGAAAAGAGAGTTGATTTTACATCCCCTACTTTACGGTGCTCTCTTCGCCGTTTTGAACACCCTTTCACTCGAGGGGAATGATGAGAAGATGGGTGCAGGGATGGAGGAGGAGCAGGAATTCTCGAGGTGCTAGGAATAAAGGGCGGAATGTTAGACACAGAGGGTGCTGCTGGCACCAACCCCTCTATTGCCTCTAGTTTCTCCTCCTCCTCCACCACACCCTCCACCCTCTCCTCCACCCCAATAGTCTGGATGGCCATACGCCAACGATTTATACGGTGTCACATAATATCTCTTATCCTCTAAAGGACATAGAGACACCTTTTGCTGGCTTGTATGACACATCGTGCCTCCTACTCTTTGCAAACTGTGCTCACATGTATAAGTGATCTCATTCTTCTCGATCACTTCTCGAAACTGTTCATGCGGAATGGTCTTTTGCCGGCATCTTTGTATACCTTTCAAGGTGTTACTCCGGCTATTTCCAGTTACATTTGAATAAACCTTAGGTTTGACACCGATGAATTCTCTCATGAGTTCAGCCCCCAATTCAACCTTGACTAATCCGAGTTCCCCCTTATGTGACTCATCATACAATTTGTGAGTTTTCGGGAAATTACTCAAGTCCATATAGGGTTTGAGAACCTCCTTCAATTCACAATTAAGGTTATCAGTCGCAAGGGAGAAGATCAAGCTGTCAGTGTCGGTACAAAGGAGTTGAACTTTTTCACTGTAGTGATTTTGAAGAAATTCATAATAGAAGCGGTACATCATGTCCTTCGCCATGTCTGGTATACTGAAACCGATGTAAATCAGGGATTCAGCCATAACAGACTCTTTGCAATGGTTCACAATGTACCTTCCATTACCGAGTTTTTCCAAAGACTTGTACGTGTGTTTGGACACGTTCCTTAGGAGAGAGGGTTCATCGGTGGTGACAACAGTTCTAGTGAAATAATTTAATGAATTTTTAATTGTTACACCAAAAAGACCATTAATTATGATTTAGATGGTGTTCCGCTTGTCCGGATCAGTCTCTTTAGCTCGCCTCTCGGCATTTTCTAGGATATATTCCCTCAAATTAAAATCCTGTTTGAATTTGTACACTTTCCTTATTACATCAACTTCTAGATCGAGTCTTACCAGTGTTTGTAATAAGGGAAGGCAGATCAAGTGATTACGCATCGGTAGATGCATATCTGTCAATTTAACATTTTTCTTGGGCAGCTTCACATTGAACTTATTCAGCAGGCTTTTACTATAGAGAGATAGATCCTGGTGAGTTACATTCATGTAGAGCAACATCCTTGCTAACCCGTTTCGTATCGAGAAGGAGGAAATAACCGTATTCACCCTGTGAATCAATGGCGGTAATTTGACTAGCGACAAACCATTCAAATTCAGCATGGGGAAGTTCTGTTATTTAATCCAAGGGAATTTTGTATTTGCTCATAACCGTGGGATACAAACTGGTTAAATCAACGTACAATATATACGATTGAGGATCACCAACATTAAAACTGGGATTTAACTCTGGATTATTGGCTACAGTCCGTCTTCGAACTAAACTACAAAGACCACCTTGGATATTTTTACAGATTAATTGATAAAGTTCACCATTAGAAATGAGGAGGAGACAGAAAGCGTCAAGTGAGAGAGAGATAGAAGTCAGATACTGGACGGGGTCTAGTCCGAATTGAGCAAATGCTGTATTCCTCCAGGCTAAATAGACGTCAGCTAATAATCCCACGTCCATTGACAAATACAAAACGGTGTGATCTGAAAGATTGGCACAATTTGCAGCGTTCGAAACCTTGACGACATGTGTGTATCCCTCGCTGGATAGGGTTTCCCCTGTAAGCTCTGAATTGAAACACTCCTTGGAAGGGATGCCAGGCTTTCACAGGACATTGAAACCTGTAACGCAATCGTAAGGGTAGTACTGTTTACCCGTATCCAAAACTAAATCGAGGCAATCCTTAGAGTACTTAGATAACAACCGACGAGTGATCTCGAGGGAACCTTTCTGTTTTATGACTTGATGCGAGACTGGAAAGGGTCCCTCTAATCATGTTGTTGCTATCCACTAATCTAAGATTGCCTGATCTAGCCGAGTAAAATTTACTACCCTCACATTTTAGAATTTCAAAGTCATACTTGCCCTCCGCCTCTTTCAATACCAGCGCAATGTTATAGGACAAGTTATGTACTAACACTGTTAAAATCGTTTCCTTAAACTTCATATTAAAATTGCATTGATGACACAATACGCACACAAAGTTGTCCTGTGCCATGCAATGCGCACGATGTCGCACTTCCATAACCTTGGCATTGAATTCAACATTACATCCCCTGCAATGGATGCTCTCTTCAAACTCACGGTTGGATTCAGGGATCATATGCAATTGATACCTTGGCATTCGCTCATGCAATAATGTCCATTCCTGGCTCATGTTCTGCAAAAAATCAACACATTTTTCACCATAACCTAGTCTATGCATACAATATTCACCTGTTCTACCGTCAACGATCACATAGCAGTAAATTGTTTAAATTGGCCGGGATCCGGGTATTCGACAGTGGTTTGAGCATTTCATGCCTGAGTGTGAGCATCGCGGATGGTGGGACTATTGAACAATGTCAAACAATTGTAACACATACCACCTGCATGCTCACCCCTCCCTTGCTTGGACCCTGTCGAAACACCTTCACAAATGCCAACATATCTTTAATCAACGCGACATGGTTGTCAGTGATTAACAACAAGGTGACCAGATGAGGGCATTGGGGTTACCACCTTTCCTCACCAGATGTGCTGTCCAATGTTTTTTCTGCCATTTCCCCATGACTAATTCACACAATTTATAAACATAAATGTTGAGGTTGTTCCCCTTTTCTAATGTTTTGAAAAAGTCATGAGTCAATGGCATATTTGGTGAGTGTTTGATATTAAATTTCCCCCTCCTCATCCTGGTCCTTAAATCCTAAGAAAGGTTGTCAATACGTGCAAGAGGGTTATCCTGGAGTACAACGTACGCTTCTAACGCTGTAATAACGCAGTTGTACCCGGATTGAATATTGACAACCTGAAGTCTGCCAACAACTCCCTCGGGATAGGCCTTGAAGTTATTAATATTCACTAACTCACGTCACGTGATATGAAGTTCAACTCTATCCAGCGAGTAATACACCAACTCGAACTTTCACTACGATTGAGTCTCTCTTCGAGGTTATTAGCTACATACTCGATAGCCTCCTCCAAGGAGTCATAGATCGAATCAATCGTAGTTAGGATGGGTGGTGTACATATATAGAAGGAATTTGTTTCATTCTTATCTCCTAACATTCTCACACTAGCGATAATAATGCATAAGTAGAGCATAGCCGATTGAATTCCTCTTTCGAGAAACATGCCAACCACATCATCATGCAATTGGGCTATGCTACTACTTAGCTTCGTTGCCACGTCAATGTGCGACCCTACCACAGCCGAATAATGAATAGTGTTGACCAACTTGTCACCTTTTGTTGTTTCTCTGGTTATCTCTGGTTAGTGGAAAGCCCTGTCCGGCTCCTCCAACATGAGAATGTTCACTACTCCCCATCGAATCATCGAATGGGAAGTCATCAACAAAGGAACCTGTAAAGAGTATGTTAAATAAACAACGGAGCAACTGTTATAAAGGATGCAAATTGAATACTATCAGTAATAATATCAATAATAATAACAACAATAATAATAATAGTAATAATATGTACCATGATCTGTGGATGATCCGTTGGGCATGGAGGTCTCACAAGGGGGATGGGTGCTTTCTTTGACGTGGCATTCTGCAGAAAAAACACGTTTTCATGAATATTGAGAGTGAGAACATAAACATGGATTTTTAAGTGAGAACATAAACATGGATTTTAAGTGAGCATATTTTTGATTTTTAAGTGAACATAAACAGGATTTTTAAGGTGAAGAATCATGAAACATGGATTTTTAAGTGAGAACATAAACATGGATTTTTAAGTGAGAACATAAACATGGATTTTTAAGTGAGAACATAAACATGGATTTTTAAGTGAGAACATAAACATGGATTTTAAGTGAGAAATAACATGGATTTTTTAAGTGACACATGGATTTTTAAGTGAGAACATAAACATGGATTTTTAAGATGTGTATATATTAACCCAATAAATGCTATTATACACACAGTCCACGTTCAACATGTGTAGTGATCACATCATATACGTGAATAGCAGTGCATGTATGGGTACTACTTTTCCCGAAAATCGATCGTGTCAATTTACCAACAGGTTAGCCACCCCTAAATCATTATCGAAAGAAGTGGAATATGAAGTGGGTGTGGTGGGAGTCATTCTCTCGAAAATATAGTACTACACCGTTAAACCTGGTGATGATGATTTTACCATTCAATTTAAAGTCTACGGGGAAACACATTTATACCTTTATTTATAAGTCTGTGTCTGGTTTGTTGGGGGATGATATGAAAGCAATAATAGAGCCCTTAATACGAAAATTATTGAACAATTATCCATATTTTACGATGAGCATATTCACGGAGCTATCCGCGGGAATGGTTTATTCTCGTGGAATGATGATATGAAGAGAATTAGTTTTCCACATATCAATGCAGGCGTGGCAAAAGTTGATATGATTGATTCAATTACTATTAAATTTAGTGAAAAAGCAGCCAATATACTCGGTTTCAATGAAAGGGTACGTTGAGACCTCATCCCCGAAGAAATATATTTGTAAACGATCAATGTGTTGAATACATTTACATGTATTCGGACATCATTCAGCCTACCACATTGGGCGATAAAATGGTTAACAGCTGAGACTGTTTCACGTTAGAATGTGCACGTTTTAAAGGTCCGCATAACGTCATTTATAAACCTTTAAATACCATTGACGTATTGGATTACATTACAATCGGTGTATCGAATCAGAAAGGTGAGGAAATAATGCTTATTAAAAATGGGGTTGTATCATGCACTCTGCATATAAGACCTAGATAAAAACTATCACACTTTTTACTTATAAACGCCGTGCGTGACATATACCTCTCGTAGTATTTGATTGACATGGCTGGTGAACACACCATATATTTGCGCAGTCTCGGATGTTTGGACGCGTACACCAAAAATTCACCATCAAAATTTGCAAATAGATTATCTGCACCTATATTATTACCTAACGGGGTTGAATATGAAGTAGGTTTAGCTTCGATTATGTTCCTGGGTACTTATTATCAATAATGATTTATTCAGTCTCGAATTTACTACAGAGCGTCATAAACGTGATATGCGCACATATTTGTATAGACCGAAGTAAATATAACAAGGACGTTTACGATCTTTTGTAACTCATTTGTAACTCATAACAATCAGTGGGTACGCACACGTTCTACCCTTCATCTAAAATTATATATAAACAAAATATGGCTAGTGTAGTTCCTAACGTACCCGGAACTGGTATTCAAGTTCCTATTTTTTCGTATATTGCGGGTATATCAGAATCGTTCCCGAATGTTAATGGACGTAGAATTTTTTAAACTTCACTCAATTCGAAGGAAAGACTGGATTTTACACCTAGCAATATTTCCGTAAATCAAATTCTAACCGATAAATATAACGAATTTTGCGTTAGATTTGTCAAGTATAGCTTTAGAATTATATATCACATTACATAGAGGTGGCACGCAACTAGAGGATGATAACACGTGGCCCTCGTTAATGGTATAAGTAATACATTATTTAAATCTGTTTCTATTTTCTTGAATGAAAAGTTGTGGAATCCTGCCCGGTATTTAACTATCAATCAATTCTTAAAATGATAAAGCAATCGGTGTTACCTACCACCGGTCGGGCAGGGTTTTTATATGGTGATTGTCATGTAACACATGGAGTAACTCATCAATTTACGCCTAATACATTCGCGCAACCCAGCAGGTGGGAGTCACGGGTTATGAGCAGCATTAAAACGCAGGGCGTGCATACGTATTTTCCACTTCTTTTGGACATAGCGACTATAGACATGTATTTACTGGATTCAGTTGACCTGAGGCTTAGACTCGAATTAGCAAATAATAACTGGGTGATGGGTGCCCATACTGATAGGCATTTAAATGAGATAAATATAGAAAAAGCTAAATTATGGATCAATAGAGTTACCCCGCATTATAACGCAATGTCGGCTTTAAATGAGGCTTTAGCAGTTAATCCTATACAATATATATTTGATAAGACTTTATATAAAACATACGTTATTGAACAAAATGAAAATTTGATTTTAATAGATCAACCTTTTAACAGTTGTATAACCGAAAAAATCACATTGGCCATGATTGATATGCAAACATTTTCGGGTAATTACACAGCTAATGGTCTTTATTTTAAATCTTTCGGTTTAAATAATATACATATTACCGTTAATGGGAATACTGTATATAATATTCAATGCAGTTTCCCTAATACCATCACGCAATTATTTCACGAGATACGGAAAAGTAAAGGGGGTGGCGGTGAGAATCTAATCACTTTTGATAGTTTTAAAAATGGAAGAGCTGTTTACTGTTTTAATTTTGTTGTGGAAGATGTTGATGATTCAATGCCCGTGGAAAATTCGGCAAACCTGCGAATACCGATCAGGTTGGGTACGAGCACTCTGAACCCCTGTGTTATTTTACTTTTCGGTATTTTAACGGTGGATTCGGATATTGTTATTCAGTGTGATGTTAGAGGTTAAATGGAATGGATACGAAGAAATTGAAATAAGTTTAAAAGGTTCACTCGGTGATCGTGTTAAATATTTAGGTGTGTTCGTTTCGGATGAAGTAGGATTATTTATCCTACCAAAAAATAAAATTAAACCTTTAGTTTTTATATCTAATACATTATCTTCATCCACCAATCTTAATATTATCGGTCATTGGGTATGTTTTGACGGAAAAATCGCCTAGAAATATCTTTTTCGATAGTTACGGAAAAAATCCAAAAGTTTATTCGAATGACTTCTCTAAATTTATATATGCACATCCTGACTATAAATCGTACAAATGCTGTCTTTACGTTACATTTTTTGTTCATTGCGTGAGTCACCGCGGGACGAAAAAAGTATTGTCTTTAATACAAAATGTATTCTCATTCACTCGTTTAAGAGGTAATGATAAATGGATAACATAATATTATTTTAAATATTTGAAAAAGTTTAAATGTTCCCACTGGAGATGAGGGGGTAAGTGTGCCATTACATACAAGGAATGTCTTCGTATCTTAAACAACTGAGGTAACTGCATTTTTCTTTTGTTTTAATATTACCTCATTCAAATTCTATTAATAATATATTGTATATATGTATATATATCACACCTCGAATCATATCTTATTTTTACTTATTTCAGGATGACATGTGAGAATTGATCCCCTGTGAACGGAAGCGGTAAATTAGGACGTCTTCGTCGTTTTCTCTTAAACACGTTTCGAAATATTCGAGTTATCATAAGGATACATGTAAACATTATATTGGGATGCGTGATGAGGCAGTCTAACGATGATGAATGCATTGAATTTATGCAGATTTATCACTGTCTTTTATGTGGTAAATAAATCTTTGTGAATAAATATACACATATTTTTTACCCTACCCATTGATTTTTGTATACGTTTGCAAATGTATTTGAAACAAGAAAACAGGAAGACGGGGAAAAAGAGTGCATGTTTCTATGGACTCGGGAACTATTATTAAACAAATACATCGTGTCGGATTTACATACCTTGACCAGGTGGTTCATCCGTGACGGGTTGTGACACTTGTTCATTCTCAGTCATGGGCGGCGGCGGCGGTGACGAAGCAGGGATAGCCGATGAAGCATGTACAGGATTGCATTTTTGAGGGTCCCCAGTGGGAGTTGTTGCATCCTCTTCACGGTCTTGACCCATTTTAACCTTCCTAATAATTGAGTTGGGGGTCCCAACGCCATAGTAGTAATGTTTCCTGACCTGGGTGGGTACTTCATTTGCGGATAATTCACTACTGGTGCTATTACCCATATCTGAAAGAGAGAAATAATGACTGTGTAATATATTCTTCTTCCAACTGGCGCATTATTTTTTATATGAACACTTATTCTCTTTGTTATCATTCAATAGCTAGTTAATAAAGGGCTTCACTGAAACACTTGCGTAAGTCCTTAAGTCATATAATATGTGAAAATGATCTATATAAAAATAATACACCGGAGGAACTGCGAACAGTGGCAGGCTATGGGCGTAGACTAATTGCAGTAATACCAGATAAAGACAATATGAATAGCGCGCTAAATTATATAAATGCTACATAATATTCCCTATGCTCCAATAAACATGAATAATTACATTTACGTATTCCTAACACAACATGTATGCTAAATGTGTATTAGAAATACAGGTACATATTAATGATAATAATAATCATTTGTATAAGTAAATAATTAGGATAATCCATCACCTCCCCCTCCCCTTTGCGTTCAAAGAGCTTTATGAATGGGTATTAAGTCTAGGTGAATGTCGACACTCTAGTTGAGTGTCACTTTGCGGTTGTTGACTTGTAGCAGCTACATCCTTCTTCTTTGGAGATTGTTGCATCTCGTCACGCAATTGTGAATTAGGGAGAAGTACAGGGTGTAAACGGCGGTTACGCCATAAAATTCTTCCTGAGGGTAACTTCACATAACAGTCTTGCGACTTTCCGATGCCCATTATAATGCCTGTCTTATCCCATTGCTTAAAGATAAGGTCTTGAATCCGGACATTATCATCAAGCTTAAGTGGTGCCAAAGGGTGTCCATGGCTGTCATACCTTATATTGGCTGCTTGAGAATGTGATACTACACGATGGTCGTATTCATCTGCTTTTGCTGGCCATTCCTGCTTGAATGATGATGCATGGGCTGGGACACATGATCGGAAGGCTTGGCCATATGATATCTGCGCTGGAGAATGGCCAGCATAGTTAGGAGTATTCCGTATCTCCAACAATACTCTGTCAAAGTCTTCGGTGTCGATATTCCCAGAAGGTGCTACTTTTAGGATAAAATGTTTGACCTTCTTTACAGCTGCCTCAGCATGGCCAGTGCTTTGGGGATAGTGGGGTTTGGACATCACATGTTGAACACCCCATTTGCCCAGAAAATTCTTGAATTCAGAGCTGGTGAACTGAGGTCCACCATCTGTCATCAGCCTTACTGGAACACCTAAGTCTCGGAAGATGTGGCTGAAGTGACGTGTCATTGCTTCTGCTGTAGTATTAGTACCAAATTTTACCACTACTGGCCATCCAGATAGCCTGTCTACATACACGAGGAAAGATTTCCCAGTGACATTGAAGAAATCAGCCGATACAGATTCAAAAGACGAGAGGGGTTCTTGTTGCATAACAACGGCTCCTGCTGTTGACTTTGCTGCATTATTGGACATGGCTCACAGGCGTGGACCGTATTTGATATATCTGAATTAATACCTGGCCAATATACAGTCTGTTTAGCCCGACGCTTAGTTGCCTCCACACCACGATGGCTTTCATGAAGGTGTGTTAAAATATTGCGTCGCATAGCTGAGGGAACCACTATTTGGGCCCCGTACAGGACAAGGTTATCCTCAGTGTATAATTCCTCCCTTATTTTCCAATAGGGTAGTATGTCATTGTGGAGATCGTAGCGGTAACTGGGGAATCCATTAGCAACGTTCTGGAGGAGTCTTGTGTATGATGGGGCCTCACTTGCTGCGGTGCGAATTTCTTACAAGGTAAGATCTTGCTCAGTTGATGTCTTCACCTCCGAAGTTGCGTTGATGGTCTTGGCTATTACACTCCTTAGGGAAAGATGGGTTTCACTATTTAGCATATCATCCTCAGACGTTGGGTGGCTCACAGGGGAACGTGAGAGGGTATCGGGGATACAATGTTCCTTGCCCTTACGCCACACTGCAGTGAAGATGTATGGTGAAACTTTTTCTTTCAGACATTGGAGATGTGTGTTTTCTACTGCATCCAATGTATATGTATTCAAGATAGGTATCAGGGGTCTATGGTCAGTCACCAATGTGAAATGGGATAATCCCAGTAAGTAATGGTGACATTTAGTCATAGCCCAAACTGAAGCTAAACATTCCAACTCAATGGTGGCCCATCTAGTTTCTGCATCAGCCAAAAATCGTGAACCACACTGGACCAAACGGAAACAGCCTTCCCCACAGTCTTGCAGAAGGGCATATCCTAAACCATATAAACGAGAAACATCCGTTTGCAGTATGGTGGGGCACGTTGGGTCAAAATGAGCTAGCACAGGTGGCTGAGAGAGAGCCTTTTTAACACTGGCAAAGACAGCATCATGATCTGCTGTCTGCGTAAAGGATCTCTTGGGGCTCATTAGTGGTCGAAGTGGATCTGCTACAGCTGCAAGATTGGGTGAAAATTCTATCAACTGGTTAGTAAGGCCAATGAATGACCTTAAATCTGTCAAATTTGCTGGCTTCAGGAACTCTGCTATAGCTGGAACCTTCTCCTTATCAGCTGCAATTCTATCTTCAGACAATGTGTATCCAAAAAATGATATGGTAGGACTAGCAATAATAAACTTTTCTGAATTTAAAGTAATACCATGAGTCCTACAACGTGACAAAACTTTGTTAACCCTGCATAAGTGAGATAATAATCCCTATCATATACAAGAATGTCATCCACCACATTAACACAATTTTGGATGCCTTGAAGGGCAACATCACCCCTCTTGCAGTAGGCATCTCTTGAGGTGCTGAATCCCATAGGTGAACGACAGTAGCGATACCGACCATAGGGCGAGATGAATGTTGTAAGGGCTTGGTCTTCCTCTGCTAGTGGGATCTGCCAGTACCCACACAATGCGTCCATGGTGGAGAAATACCTGGAAGTAGGATCGATACTCCTAATTGCACTAAACGGTGATGGTGAAGGATGGGCTGGCCTTTGCACCTGTGAATTTAACTTGCTTAAATCTGTGGTGACACGAACACCATCTGTAGGTTTGGGCAC
Organism: Macrobrachium nipponense; assembly: GCF_015104395.2. Classification (NCBI taxonomy): domain Eukaryota; kingdom Metazoa; phylum Arthropoda; class Malacostraca; order Decapoda; family Palaemonidae; genus Macrobrachium; species Macrobrachium nipponense. The sequence goes on along the minus strand of NC_087201.1, from coordinate 34,128,796 downwards.
AACCACTAAGGGGTGACACCATGGGGATGGCTGATCTCCAACAGGTTCAATGATACCTTGTGCTACCATTGCCTCCAGCTCAGTCTTGACGTCCTCTTGAAAGGATAGTGGTATTGTACGTGGAGTGTAGATTGTAAAGGGCTTGGCATCCTCTTTAAGGTGAATACGCATGGGCGGCCCAGTCATCGCTATATTCCTTAAGAAAGTATTACCTGGTTGCTTCTGGTGACATTGTAGCAGGGGTTGGAGACACAGATGTAGGATCAGATACGTTAACTTGGCTGGCTGGCACCTGACTGGTTCCTGCTGAAGTCCTGCTCAGTTTTCTCTCTTGCATTTGATGCGGGAAGTCCCAGGGAATGATCCTTAGGTGTCGGAGGGCATCATAACATAGTAGGGGTATTGGGAGAGAACTAAGGATGTCAATATACCCCTTGTATGATATATTTCCATATGTCATTACAGCCTCCATTGATCCCAAAACTTTACCTTCCATGGGTGATCCATCGGCGTTGGAGAGCTGCAATTCAGGGGGCTGCCGCAATTCCTCGATACTGATGCCCAGTGCTTGTAGATGTTGCACTCCAAAAACAGTGGTATCTGCACCGGTATCAGGGATAATGTTGATCTTCCCTGATTTACTGCCGTATGCAACATGTAAATTGATAGGAGGTGAGGGACAACCTTGAGGGCATAAAGCGACAGAACGTATAGCTAGAGAAGATGTCTTGACGGTGTTCAATTTATTTTCCTCTGAATTCTTCGACTCCTAGTTCCCTTTGACTATTTCTGTGCACAGCAAACATCATAGTGGCCAAATTTATAGCAAACTCGGCACTCCTTAGCCAATGCGGGACATGCAGCAGTGTATGGGAAATGGCCAGTTTTAGCACAGTTCCTGCACTTGTGAAATGCTATCTCACATACGTCACTATGATGCTGTTGACCACAATTCTTGCATCTGCTACTTAAAAAAGGGTTTTTCTCCTGAGAGTAACTTTTCTTAGGTTGCGGCTGCTTAGAAGCAACCTTCTTTTGCTTCTTGTAGTTTGACACAGCATGTATTGAAGTCTGTGGAGCCTTTAGCTCAGCTGTTGTCTTCTTTGCAGCTTCAAAAGCCCTGAAAGTTATCTTTACTTCCTCAAGTGTTGCTGTAGTTGGCATGCTGATGAGCTTCTTGGTGAGTTCTTCATTCCTTATGCCAACCAAAATGGCGTGTTTCATTTGCGCCTCCACACAGTTAACGCCTTTACACAAATCAACCTCCTCTGAGAGTTGTTGTAAACGAATGAAAAAATCTGTTAATGACTCACCTTCTGCTTGCTTGCATTGCGTAAAAGCTAAACGGCAAAGTGCCTCATTCTGCTGACCCTTTATATAAGTTTCAATTTGTGTTAAAACACCATCCAAAAGCATAGGTGAGTCTGGCAGAATACCTAATTGTGTTCTAACAAGCGTCTCATCTCAACACTTAAACATGCCCTTAGCTGTATTAATTGCTTAGGTTGTGGTAAATTATCCAAATCTACCATAACAGCATAATCCTTCTGTCTCTGCCTCCATTCTGTGTATTGTCTGTAGGTGACATCATGAGTTAATGGTGGAGGCAGATTTACTGTAACCTTAGGTGTTTGCACAGCTAAATTAGGCCCTTGGAGAACGCTTGCAGATGTAGGCACTGGGGTAAGGGGCCCTATGCCATCACTTGCTTGAGGTAGGGGGTGCCTGGGGCCAATCATAGCTTCAATAAATGCTTTAAATTCTTCCTGATGCCTGACATTGTCTTCTTTTCTTTTTTCTTCATCTTTTCTATCCATGCATTCAAACACCTTGCTGATAAAATCCATGGCCGAAGGGGTTGATGAGGGAGAAGTAGATCTTGAATGTGTTGGAGATGACGTCATGTCAGTGGTGGTTGAGGAGGATGGGGAAGAAACCTCCAAAGTCTTCGGTCTCTTCCCTTTATCGTGTTTTGGCGGCATAAATAGAAAATTCAAACAAAATAAGAGAAAATATCGCTCAGCGCCCTTAGTGTTTTGGCAGCATAAGTAGAAAATATAAACAAAATAAGATAAAATATCTCTCAGTGCCCTCAGTAGTAACGTCACAAACGATAGCCAATCACGACTACAAAAGCTCTAGGCAACAGAGCGAGATCGGAGCTGGCAACACTGTGGCTTCTTGTGCTGTTGCTCACACGGTCACATGGTGAAAGCAAGTAGTCTCCCCTCAAACGCTGGTGAGTATGGGTGTGACGCTCTGTTCTGGCCTCTGCAGACGGCCAATGCACATTAGTCCTAATTTCGGTAGCCACCACGATATACTGAGTCACTGTAATAAAACCCCAACAATGTATTGAGTCACTGTGTGTGATAAAGCCCCAACAATATATTGAGCCACTGTAAACCACACAAGCTTACTGCCAATATTTACATATTTACATCCAAATGAAGTTAGAGTTCACTGCTGCTGGGTAACTTGGTTACGATGAACACAAACACTTGGTTCTTGCTTGCTTTGACCATGTTGGTTGGAGAAGTTAATAAATGATCGAAATTCACTTATGGCAAGTCACTCACTGCACCATCTTTGTTATCATTCAATAGATAGTTAATAAAAGGCTTCACTGAAACACTTGCGTAAGTCCTTAAGCCATATAATATGTGAAAATGGTCAATATAAAAGTAACACACTTGAGGAGCTGTGAACAGTGGCGGGCTATGGGTGTAGACTAATTGCAGTAATGCCAGATAAAGACAATATGAATAGCGCGTCACATAAAATGATATAAATGCTGCATAATATTCCTTATGCTCCAATAAACATGAATAATTGCATTTACGTATTCCTAACACAACTTGTATGCTAAATGTGTATTAGAAATACAGCTACATATTAATTATAATAATAATCACACATATAAGTAAATAATTATGATAATCCATCACATTCGATATACAGATGAATCTTATTGCTTTTTACTGTTTAATATTTGCAACATGTTCAAGAAAACGAAAGTGGTTAAGATGATACTTACTGGATAGCGACGGTGGATGTTCCAGCCAAGAGAATATGGTGCACGTTGAACGATTGAGAATGGACTAATGACGATATCCTTCAGTTGGCTTTATTTATAACGCAGAGTCTAAGGGTATTAATCGTATGTGAATAGGGTTTGCAAATCTCTGCAACGGTTTACAAACCGGGTATGTATGTGTGGGTGACCTGTGGTGTGAATAAATCACCATAGGGCAGTACACCCATAAATCGCGCTCTTAGCCGTTGATGCTAGGGTTCAGATATCGAGGTGTGAAATGGGTATTAATCGTATGTGAGGATGGCGGGGGTTAAAGATTGTATGTTAAGGAATGCAGCTACATTTGCGATAAAGGGGAGCATCTTTAATGACTCATAGTCTCAGAAGTTTGGGAAAGGAACGCACCCCTCAACAAGTTCATGCGTTAACTGCTAGAGAGGACATTGAACGTCAATTCTCGAGTATGTATAAAAATGCTGTTCTCATTAATCGACCCACCAGTTCAATCTTTTGAATGTTGGAGATGTTGTGCGTATAGTGGATGAGCATCGGAACGCAGTTTTTAGAAGGGGATATACTATTCAAAATACTCTGGAAATTTTTAGAATCTGAAAAGTGGATACATCGCAAAATCCTGTCATATACTTCTTGGAAGATTTAGCTGGTGAAGAAATAAAGAGACTATTCTACCGTGAAGAATTAATTCCCACAATTCTACCAGAAACATGATATCACTATTCTGACAAGCAGGAAGAAAAATAATAAAACTCAATATTACGTTAATTGGAAAGGTTACCCGAGCCAATTCAATTCATGGGTCGATGAATCTCAAATTGTACGGATATGAACCGTAAACAACCTTTAATACATAAAAATAAAAACTTTATCTTATTCATCACATGTTTATCACCCAGCAAGACAAGTAAAGTCATTCCAATCTTAAACATTGGTTTTGTTCCTACCATATCAGAAATTTTTAGAAATTTTCTTTGTGGTAATCTAGCTCAAGATAAGAAATTCATTTAACACTTGAGAAAGTGTAGGCGTGAAATTCATCTTGTATTCTTGAAAACATCGTCTGTAGCCAAGAAGAAAAATATATTGAAAAGACATAAAGGGGGCCCTATTTTATCGGTGTTACTACCTTTAGCCGCGAGTTTGATAGGGAGTCTTTTTAATTGACGAAAAATGAAGGAGTTTTACGCTACACCACTGTTACATACGAGAGGTTAATAAATAGAAAGGAGGTTTGTGATAATATTGATAATAATTATACTAACCTTGAGGGTAATGGTAAGTTGGATACAACCGTTAGTGACATACACATACCTCTCAATGTTAAAATGAATGCAAAATTTCCCACGGTGGCTAAATCACTCACGGGACCTTCTCATTCTCCTATAAAGGGTGTGGGCGAGGTGGCTGAAGAAGCTGGGGGGGAGGGGGTAAATGCTCCGATTACGTTGAAAACAGTTAAAGGGATATTAGCCGCAAAAGAAGCAATCTTGATTTAACAGGTATTATTCCAATATTATTTAAAGAACCTCAAAAGTCGTACGTTACAGCTTTTGTTAAACACAAAATTCTAGCTTGATTGAATGTAATGAAGAAGGGGGTTTAGCTCATCCACTCGCAGGTTATAATATTTTATATATCGGTCGAGAATTTCAAGGGAGTAAAAAACCAACGTTGATAATATTTCCATTTATCACTGCTTAATTGAAATGGCAGGGGTTAAAGATTGGATGTTAAGGAATCCAGCTTTTAAAAAACAAATTGAAGCATGGCACGATGCATTGAAAAGAGGCAGTAGTGGTAGTGGTAAGAAGATGCTGGGACATGCAAAAAAGAAAATGGTAGGTGCGTGGGTACCTTATTAACATGTTGGGAAAATGAAACGGCTTGTTTAATCGTGTGATTAACCCTTTACATGATACAACTTGTTTAATCACGAGGTTGAGATAACAGTTCGAAAGTGGGTTGGGTTTTAGCGTGATTCATAGCTTCAGGTGGAATGTTACAGCTTGTTTAATCAGTGATTTTGATAAAGGGGAGCATCTTTAATGGCTCATAGTGTCAGGGGGTGGGGAAGCTCGATTGCGGGATTCGGTGGCTTGTTAACTCTTGAACCATTGGAATATTAAGGCCCACACTCTCGCCATGGCTTCATCAACCTCCAGCACAAGTAAGTTTTCTGGAAGAGAAATACTTGTTTAGTAGGAATTACGGTGTGGTTGAAGACGTCGTTCAAAGTTATCCATACGCTGAAATTGCAGGCTTTCGATATTCTCAAGCTGGTGTAACATACGCCTGTCTTCGTGATCGCGGTGTTGAAGGGTCTGCCATTGTGAAAAAACCTGAAAATATCACCTCTTGGGAATGTGACGATGAAGTAGATCTCCCTACCGTAGCTACTTTATTAACCCAATATGGTATCGGTGCCCCTGTTGAAGATAATGAATTTGCCCAGAAGAGTGTAGCATATTCCAAAGATGAGGACCATGCTGACCGTTTGAGCAGGGATACCAAGCAGGTGAGGTTCAACCACTATTTTTCTTTGGTGAAGAAATTAAAGGAAGAATTGTTTAAATCATCGTATGACTATGTCAAATATGTTATCTTCCCTGCTGGTATCAGACAAAGTGGACGAGTTAACATGACATGGTTGAATCAATATTTAACCTTGTTATCTACATTCAGTGATGAAATAAAAAAAAAAATTGGTAAAATCACTTGCGTGGTCATCGTGAAAAAGAATTTATCTCTGCTAGAGAAAAGATTGTGGAAGATTTATATATGAAGAACTTGTTATCAAGATTTAAAAGCTTAGATGTATTAGATTAATTATCTTCCCACACGATCAGGAAACTGGGGAAGATGTGTGTGGTATATACTAGCAATGTGTCTCGATGATGTATTATGTTCGTAAAACGAATGTGTATCATGTCTGTGTATTCTTTTGTACACCTTTTCCAGTGTATTCTTGTATGACTTTGTATGGAATATTAATTCATGTATCCCATTCCCCATGACTTTTGTTACAAAAATAATAACAATTCTGTATGTAATCTGATTTTCCATTTAACCTCTTTATGTATGGAATATTATGCACCTTTATACACATATCCTAAATGATTAAGACTGAAATGGGTTTTGTAAGTTAATTTTCAGTGTACCCTATTGACTGAAAAAAATTTGCATTTGGGAGTGAATTTGGGGGACATGTTGGAACCTGTGATTTCAAGGGAATTCAGGGTGAGGGTTGAAATCAGGGTTTTTTTTTTTACCTCCATAGACTATGAGGAACTTTGGGGTTGGGGTTGAAATCAGCATTTTTACCTCCATAGAATATGAGGAAATTTGGGGTTATGGTTGAAATCAGGCTTTTTTTTATCTCTGTAGACTATGAGGTACTTTGGGGTCAGGGTTGAAATCAGGGTTTTTACCTCCATAGAGTATGAGGTGCTTTGGGGTCAGGGTGAAATCAGGGTTTTTTACCGCTGTAGACTATGAGGTACTTTGGGGTCAGGGTTAAAATCAGGGTTTTTACCTCCCGTAGAGTATGAGGTACTTTGGGGCCAGGGTTGAAATCAGGGTTTTCATCCCTGTAGAGTTTTGCACGGCACCGACACAACTGTGAGAAACCTGTGAAATTTCATACCTATTTGTTATATCCACAACTTTTTGGTCAATTTTCACACCTAAAGGTGTGAAAAGTAATTAACACCTCATTAAAGGTGTGAAATTTCACACCTAGTTGCTAATCCACAGGTATAAAAATTAACTACCTGGGGATTAGTGCCTACGTGTTGAGGGACAATGGGGTTTTTTCCCCTACTGAAATGTTTGTTGTTTCAACACAGATGCCAAAAACACTTAAATAAAAGTTACACATGGTGGGAACTTATCCCATGAAATGCAAGAGTTACAACTTACACAAGGCCAATAAATCAACACATATTCAAGACGTTCTGGCAAGGTTGTAATGGACCCCTGTGTCGGCTCGCATGCAACAACACTACAGAAAATGGAACATAGAATGGAATCTCAGCCCTAACTCCTTCAAAACTCTTTCCCAACGCACACACTTTCAGTGTTCACCTCTTTACTCATGACAAAATCATACACAAACACTAAATTTAATTGTCTTTTACCCACTCCTACATCCTTTCCCTCTGTTCCTCTGCGGCCTTCCTTTTTGTTCGGATACCTGCATCATGTACTGTCTCACTCATTTCACTCCTAACCTCACTTACTTCATGACCACTTTTACCGAATACATCAGTCTGTCAATTATCTCCATCCATATAGTCTATCTCTGGCTCACTATTACTTACGTTTCCTTCACTTTCGTCGTCCTGGACATCATCTTCTCATCGCTCATCATCGTGGGGGTTCATCTCAAGTGGAATGATGTGTTGCGTTGCACGCAGATGTTCCTCTCCCTCAAACAGGGCTTTCAGGGACCTGACGACTCCGTTTTTGTCTGGATACAGATGAGGATTCTGCCGAGGGGCCATTGACTGCATTTGTGCTGGTCCGTTTTTACCAGCACGAGGTTGCCTCCACGTAGTGCAGTCAGGGGGACGTCTCGCAGGTCGTGACGTTCTTGCAGAGATTTCAGGTATCCTTTCCTCCAGTATTTTTTAAAGCGGTTGAGGGTTACTGTCAACCTGAAATACTGGTGATGTAGCTGTTGTGTCGTCAGTGTCATATGCACATCCTCGTGAGGAACCACAGGTGACAACAAGCAAACAACATGTCCACAGATGAGGTGCAATGGTGTAAGGGCCTCGTCCTCACGCATGTCTCCTGAGTACATCAAGGGGCGGTTGTTGACTACAGCTTCAGCTTCTTTGATTAGGGTTCTGAGCTATTCCTCGGTGAACAGATTCCTTCATAACATTGTAGCGAGTGTCCTCTTTACAACCCCAATCAGTCTTTCGAAGAATTCCCCTTTCCAGGGAGATTGGGGGGTCTGAAAAACCCACTTGATTCCCATGCAGCGCAGGAATGCTCTTGTAACATCCTCGTCGCACACCTCTTGGAGAAAGGTGCTTGTGGCCCTGAAGGTCATAGCATTATCGCTATAGACTGTTGAAGGAGCAACATGGGTGGCTGCAAAGCGTCGTAGAAGTAGAGCAAATGTATGGGTCTCCAGGCCGCTGCAGTAATCGAGATATATGGCCTGGCTGGCCAAGCAGGTAATGATGAGGATGTGCCCCACTCCTCCTTCTATGGGTATAGGGCCTGTGTGGTCTATTCCTACCTAATCGAAGGGACGTATCATGAGTGCTCTGTCGATTGGGAGGGGTAGAGGTGGTGGTTGTTGGAGAAGAGGCCTGAAGGCAAACATGCATGCTTTGCATCTCCCCACTGTTTTTGGCAGCAACCCTCAATCCCGGGCTCCAACATTCCTGCCAGAAAAGTCATTAAAACATTAACTCCACAATGCATGTGAGTTTCATGAAGATGGGTGAGATACAATGATACTAAAGTACCCTTGGAGGGCAACAGTACTAACTCATTTGTTGTATTAGTAACATTAACTAATCTATTTCGTGTGAAAACTATGCCATTTTGCATGAGTTAAGGTTAATTGTTTAATGAAATTATTAATGTGCGTGGGTACAGGCACACCACTCTCTAACCTATTACACACCGTAGGAAGGTGGTGTCTTTGTTCTAAGTAAACTAATTTCAAGAAAGAGTCTGCTTGACAGTTCCCAGATATCAATACTAGAGACATAACTTTCATAAGTCATGTAAAGTCTACGTTACTCCCCTGCAATTTCCACAATTCAGCTGGTGGAGTTAAAGTTCCTTCTTCCCTGAGCTCCCTCAAGGCAGCCGTGATCACATTTTGTCATTTTGGAGATTCTCCTTCGACACATGGTTCAGGGGTGCTCTCACTGCGTAGAAAGGGTGGTCCTTCCTGCCATAGGCGGTTGACTTTCAGATCGTGCAATGTTGACCCTCTGGTCAAAATGTCAGCTGGATTCTGCTTCGTGGGGATGTACTTCATCTCAATGCCACACTTCTGTTGGATCGAAATAATCTCTCCCACTCGATTAGAAATGAACGTGTTTTTACTTCCTGTGCAGTTACCCACCCAGGCAATAGCTACTTTACTGTCAGTCCAGAGCATTACGGTGATAAAGCTAAATAACTTACAAAGATGCTTTCCTAATCTAAATTCTAATAATAGTGCTAATAGTTCTAACTTTGGAATTGTTAATTTTGCTTGTTTGCGAGGCGTGACTCGCATTTTGGAAGTTAAGAGACAAACTTGCTTGGATCTCTGTCTGACATAGGCTACAGCTGGACCGTAAGCTTTGCTCGACACATCAGTAAACAGATGCAATTCACTACCTTTATGCACAATTCCCTCTGAAACTTACAAGTGTGAACATTTTTGAATTCAGCAAGTAGTTTGCTAGCTTCTAGTTGGTGATCATCTGACAGAACATCATCCCAGCCCACCCTGGCTTCCCACAATTATTGAAGGAAAATTTTTCCCCATACAAAAAGGGGACTGACTAGCCATAGGGGGTCAAAATTGGCTACCAAAAGGGACAATACCTTGCTATTGGTAAGAGGATAGTAACTATTTCTACAACTCGGGACATTCTTAGGCTTTAGACTCAACTTATCCTCCCTTCTATCCTAACTCATTGCCAAAACATTGATCTCATCGGGATCCTTGCAACCAATCTGCTGATCAAACTCTTGACAATTACTTGCCCACCCCGTTAAGGTCATGTGGGCCTCGTCTAGCAAAGATTTGACCTGGCAATATTCTCTTTCTATTAGTTCCCTGGCTACAAATGTTAGCAGATAATTATCGACATAGAAAGATTTAATGATATCTTCCCATCCCCGTTCGCAGAGATGTGTTGTAAGAGATAGGGGCTACTGGTTATGCCAAAAACCACAACATTAAAGGTGTACATGGCCACTCGTCTCGGCTCTCGTCGCCACAAAAAACTTGCATATTTACAATCATCGGGATGTAGCAATGCTCTGTAGAAAGCTTTTGATATATCTGATATTAACACGTAGGGATCGCGTCAAAACTTGAGGAGCAAATCATATAGCATTTCAACTAAGTTGGGACCTGGATAAAGACAATCATTTAACGACAGTCCTCCGTAGACTTTAGAGGATACGTTGAACACAATACGTAAATAATTAGTGAAACTATGCTTCTTAACCCCAAAGTGGGGCAAGCAGTATCCCTCAATCTTTGAATTAGTGACTTCATAAATGAATCCAGTGTCGAGATACGTCTGAAGGACGTTCTCATAGTCTCTTTGATACTCAGGGTCTTTCATAAATTGCGTTTCTAATGCGTCCAATTGAGCGCATGCGTTACGATAATTCGTATCTGGGTGTTCTGGCCCACGGAACGGCAAACTTACTTGGTACCCTCGTTTGGTACTTACAATGCTACTCTGGACTTTATTCATAGCAGCGTGCTCTGAGGTGGTGTACTGTTCGTGGAGAGCAACTCCAACGGTATCCAGTCTCCACCACATATCAATGTCGATCTCTGGGGTGGCTCGACCTACTCGTAATGTGCGAACAACAGATGCGTTTATCCCTCCATGGCCCACTGTGGTAAGCAACCATATCGCGTTACGCTGGCTTTTTCTGCCCACTCGCAGCAGATCAATCTATGACAAGGACAGATATGCCTCACTCATGAACATTAACACTGGTATGCTAGCCTTGCACAGCACAGGTTCTTGCATCAAAATAGCCCCTAACGTGGGCAACAAACGAACTAAGCTCTGTTGGAGAGCACCTAGCCTACGATAATCTTTGCATTTTCGTTACACGGAAGGCACAAGGGCAGTTGCGAATGACCAAGAATTATCATGTTAAATACCATAATCGAGCTGCCGTTGCTCGGGGACTGGATCCTTAGGGCTATCCGGTTGACGAAGGACCACAAATGTCACAAATGTTATGGTGACTTTCACTAGTTCGTGCCCAATGTTATGGGCTGATAGCCCTACCTTAATGATGGACAGGTTCCAGCCCATGTGCAAGGACAACTGATAGGTAAACACGTTATTTTTACAATTTTTATTACAAAAATAAAATAATTTAAATTTAACAATACAAAGCAATTACATGGAACTTAGGTGGCTCAGCACACCACACTTGGAAAAATTCTATTTGGCCAGGGACCACTCAAAAACTCTTGAGAATTACAAAAAATCAGTTCACACTTAAATGAGACAAATATCAATGCATTACTTGGAAGACGTTGAACACATTCGATAATAATTAAATTCACTTAGCCCAACAATGGCTACAAAAAGGAACGATTACTTACTGTGTGCAATTCTAGTCAATCGCCATCAGCCTCATTACCTCACAGCCCAACGCCACGTTCAAGACCCAGACGTGTTGCTAGAACGGCGTGCAAGAGGGTTTTATACCCGAGCGGATCGAGTTAGTCATTTTCATCAAATTAATTCTCTTTGAGAAGGAGACATTCCTTCGTTTTTCATATAATTTATAAAACAACATGAATTTTGCCATTAAGCAATGAGGGAGGAGAGGCAAACCCCAATAAATGTATACATACAAAAGGGGAACCATTTCGCTACAGCTGCCAATCTGCCATATGCTTGACAAATAATTTTTACGTTACAAAGGGGAAAATACAGAGGGGTGGAAGATACGTCTCGGACAATTCGTGCACTAATTTTTTTTGCGACATCGCGTATGCTAAGAGTTGAAGGTGTTATACTAGATCTTCTTTGTACCTCTCGCCGGAGAAGCCCTTAGGTAGGGTCAAGAGATTGGGAGGGGAAACGAATGATAGTTGTTCGTCTTTCTGATCGTTCCTCTGCGTGCCCCTCTTCGAGCGTGTGTGTATGTACACTGTATGGACGGGACGTCGCTCAAACTTGCATTATCACACACCACCAATTAATTCACTACATTTAGCAAATATGTTGAAAATTCACACTGTTATATTTGGAATTTATTTATGTCAATGAACTTGATCATTATTATAAAGTCTTTTATGTTCATGAAAACCTTGTTAGTCATTCCTGCATTCATGGTAATTGTATAACTTGTATCCCTTTCCCCAATAAAAGCCGAATGCAGGACGGAACGAACAGCTTCTTGGCTCAATTTTTGAGGTCACTTGTCATCTACTATGGGTTTCACAGACAGTGCAAGCACATTTTTTGGCAATAACTCTGTAGCAGTACAAGCTTTTGCTATAATTTATTACACCCAGTGCCGTAATTTGTAAGAGTATCATGAATCACTCATTGTAAAGAATGAAGACACGTGTCCCCGTACCAAGAGGTAAAAACTCGATTACCCAGAAATGGTTACGAACACAACAGTATAAAAAAGCTCCGCCTTCCCTCTCCCTCCACCCGCCCCCACCCTCTCCTTTCTTCCCTCCCCTTTCGACCCTCATCTGCCCTCCCCCCTCCGTCTCTCTCCCTTTCTCTCTGAAAGTTGCTTCAGTTTGAACTTATTTTATATGATTTTTTTCTATTTATATATAATAATTGACATTGTTGAGTCACTCAAAAATATTCTGCAACATGTTCCAGAAGTTTTCGTTCACCTAATAATAATTTATCCTTTTGATATATACAGTGAAATTTGTTATTCTCATTTGTTTTTGCTTATTAATTGTACGGTTAACAATGTAAAACAGATTGGCCAGCGAAAAATTCGTATTAAGAAAAATAACGAAATATTTTGAAAAATTTCGTGCCAGATGATTGGGCAAAAAGAGTCAAATAAGAAACTATATTTCGAAGCCAAATAAAACCTTAACTAATAAAATAATATTGTATAATCATCACCAATATGATATAAATAAGGAATTATATAATTCTACCATAACCGTTGTCAAAAACACAAAAAAGAAAAAATCTCATAACTTCGTAAGTGTGACCCACACTTACGCGGGAAGTTAAACTGTATCGTCACTTGCACCGATAAGATGGATAACAGGCGCCACCACACCACACTGTCTCTCAGGTCATCGATCATTAACCTGCATGAGGCTCATGTTTCCATCGGAGATATTGCTTGGCAGCTTGGCATACACAGAACAACCGTGCATAGATGGATACGACGACAAAGAGAAAGAGAAAATATAAATATATTAACAAGAAGTGAGTGGGCGACCCCGTTGCACCACTGCCGAGGAAGACCATCGAATCATTGAAGCAGCTCGACAAACTCCCTTGACAACCGCCGTAACTTTCAAGAGAGAACATGGCCTTCAAGTTTATGCCCAAACCGGCTGCACGAGGCTAAGATATTTCATCATATTCCTGCTAAGAAACCCCTCATGACTGAAAAAAATAAAGAAGAGAGGTTAGGGTTTGCTTTACAATATTACTCAGTGGCCGATGATTTCTGGAAGAAAGTTTCTTGCTAGTTTTCATTCTGTTGAAGCTCAGATAATAAGAATTGAAAAATAGCCCTAATATAAAAGCTATTAAAAGGGTAGGCCTAAGTAGCATTGAAAGAAATCAGATATTCCACATGATAGGTGCATATATATATGTATATATTATATATATATATATATATATATATATTATTATATTATATATATATAGATTATATATATAATATATAGTATATATATATATATAAGTATAAAACAAACAGCGATTATATACTATGTAATACAAACATATATGTGAAATTTTTTAGTCTAATTCAGCGATTTTATATAAGCGATTAAGCATGGAGGCCTAAGTGTCATTAAAGGAAATCGGAATACAAAATAGGGCCAGATATATATATATATAATATATATATATATATATATATATATATATATATATATATATATAGTCTCTTCGCTTTTGCGAAAGACTGTTTGTTTTTTCATACGACTGTCATTCGTAAGTATTTCTGGTTCCTTCCGTCTCCTATGTGATATCTTAGTAGCGTGGTTCTTCTTAAACTAAAGGAGATGATTCAAACGGATAAGTTGAAAAAGGTATAACAACTTTATTCTGTAACTCCATAATAAGAGAGACAGTTCGGTCGGGAGACCGATATGTTTGATCGCTGGTAAAGAACTGCACTTTTAGAGCATCACGTCGATAGCGAAACATTAGCTATCTCAGCGATTCATATAAAAACATACGTAGTCCGCCGGCTCGGAAGTTACAAGTTTCCGGCGTAGGTTAACAGGTCAACCGCTTCCCATGGAAGTTGTTGTGCAAAGTTATCAGTAATGCAAAACGATGACATTTCTAAACAGATTTAAACCAGGCTACTGCAGACAGCGCATAGCGTAATCTAGATCTGCATTGGTCACGTAGGACCCTCCTAATGCCATGACCTCAGGTCATGGGTTTTTATTTACAGACATGTAATTCTAAAAATGTATTTATTATATATATATATATATATAGATATATATATAATATATATATATATATATATATATATTAATAATATAATTAATATATATATATTATAATATATATACTATATATATGTATGTATTGTATGTATGTATGTATGTATGTATTATAGTCCTACACATGTATCTTTATATCCATTCTGTCGTCTATCGCAGATTATTGTGATCAGTGTTTCATGGCTTTTATTCAGTAAGCGTATCATTTGGTTTCTAGGTATGAGGCTGAAAATATCCAACCCATTTGGCGGAGTGGAAGAATTACTGTAGCTCTTTGGGGATGGATGGCTGATAGCGGTCCGGGAGAACTGATCGAGGTCAGCGAAAGGTTGAACAGCCATCAGTATATTGAAATATTAGAAGAAGTCCTTACTCCATCTGTAAGGTCACTCATCCAAGATCAGGAACCAGTTTATGTAGTGATGGATAATTCTCCTGTCCATAATGCAAAAGCAGTAAAAGAATGGTTTACAGCACATCATGAGATTATCCGGATTGAATGGCCAGCGAAATCTGCGGACTTAAACCCAATAGAAAATCTTTGGGCTATTGTAAGTAAATGGGATAGTAGCGAAATGAGGACCAAAGGAGCCCTAATTAGTCATGCCAAATCGGTATGGGAGTTACTTAGGCCTAAGCGTCACGAGGTCAACATTTGTGAAAAACTCGTGGATTCTATGCCGAGGAGACTGGGTGAAGTCATTGACAGGAGAGGGACATCACATGATTGAGAGAGAGAGAGACGAGAGAGAGAGAGAGAGAGATAGAGTTATTTCGTTTGGTTGTGTGTTAAATTTGACGAAAGATGGATATAGATTAATTCTAGTGCAGGTAATTCTCTATTATGTAATACTAATACACACACACACACACACACACACACACACACACACATATATATATATATATATATATATATATATATATATATATATATATATTGCTACTGTTAAAATGCATGTTTCCCCTCTTTGAAATGCCATGTAGAATTGTGTAACATTTTTTCAGTATTTTAAATGTGCATTCAGATTTCGCATTACATAATGTAAAAGAATATATATGTATAACGTAGAATGTAAAAAGAGAGAGATTTTCTTTGTCCGTTCGAAGCTATGATTGTTTCCCCTTTTATGTCAACACTGTAAGATTAGAGGGTCTGCGAGATCCGTTTGCTTTCCTAAATCTGTCAACGCGTTTTGATAAGCGTGCTCAAATCTTCATTTGTGTTTTGGGGAATCTGTCATCGTACGTGATAAGACTTCTCCTTCGTGTCGATCGAGTAGAGTACGTGTCTTTTTTTTTTTTTTAACAGACTGGACTCGTACGCGTATGTCTTTGATCAAAACCACGTGCATGTTACACATTTCTTTATGAAAGTTGCATCAGAGTTCGAAGCTACTGGAAGCATTTGTGCCAAGAACGTTTTGTGTCATCTGCCCAGTCCAGCTTCCGTAAAGGAAGAGATTTCATTACATCTTAGAACCGCGAGGCGATAACATCTCTCTCTCTCTCTCTCTCTCTCTCTCTCTCTCTCTCTCTCCATCGCATACCACTTTTGATCTTAAAGTAACAACGTAAATTGGTCACTCGTAACTTAGAATTTCATATTTTGATATTTCTTAGAGTTTCTTTAGTGTTATTTAGTTATTTTTTCTGTGGAATCTGAACAAACATTGTTTCGTAACGGCGCCTGGTTTTTGTGAAAGTGTGAATCAAGCCTGCAGCAAAGAAAGAAAGAAGTTGGTATACCAAGGTAAAGTGTGTTATATTTTTATTAGTTGCAACTAATTACTGATAATTGTTAGGAACAGTGATTAACTAATAACTAATAATGGATAGGAACTGTGGTTAACTAATAACAGATGTTTACGAAGGTTTGGTAAAAACTGATGGTTATAATGTTTTGAGTGAAAAAGATTTACACTTTTACACATTGCGTATTTTTGTGTTTGTTCCATTGTTTGTGCACTATTTCATTTTCTTATTGAAGTGTGCCTTTTTATTTTATATTTTTATTTGCATTCACAATTTAATTGACTTAGTTGTTTTCATTGCTTAATCATTGCACATTTAATTAAATTTAACACTTGTGAATTAATTTGCATTTACTTAGAATTCTTTTCAAGTTTTGTTGTTGTTTAGCACTTGTGAATTAATTTCAAATTTTCAATTATTGCCAAACACTTTTGAATTTCAATTGAATTAATTTTCTTGAATTTTGTGATAAGTTAATTTTGATTTAATTTTACTTAATTTGATTCAAGAATTAATTAAACTTTACTTTGTTTTCAAGTAACAGTAATTTTCCCTGATATTGTGAATTTCACTTATAAATTTTGAATTTAATAATAAATTTTTGTATTTAAAATTTTTATAAGTGTTTTTATTTCTAACCAGTATATTTGCATTTAATTATGATTATATTTATGTTAGGTAGAAACATAGAGTGGTAATTGATTTGCTTTCCTTCAATTTACTTGAAGTGACTTAGAACCAGGGAAAGACTTAGAGTTTTAAAGTTGTTAACGGAGTGATGCCCTTTGATTAATTTAATTACTTACAAGATTACCTCACACCTGTTTAGATGAACTTAGTCTGATTTTCTGCAATACTGGTAAGTGTTAAGGGATCACTGTTGCCTTTAGAATATTCAGTCGTTTAATACGTGTTATGAGGGTTTAGGTGTCTGGCTTTTGGTGAGGTAATAATCTATGAATGATAACCAGATACTTGGCACTTCGTAACAATATATATATATATATATATATATATATATATATATATATATATATATATATATATATATATATGAATATATATATGTGTGTGTGTGTGTATAATATATATATATATATATATATTATATATATATATATAATATATACTATATATATATATATATATATATATATATATATATATATATATATATATATATATATATATTCTTTCCCGTTATTGTAAATGCAAATATTTCTTGTTAACTTATAACACCGAAAATACATATTTATTTTGTTGTATAACACTGAAAATACACATTTATTTTGTATCTAGTGTTTATGTCACCTAAATAAAAAAAATATTAGGTTTCACTAATTTACAGTATTAAGCAATGGATTAGTCATTAAAATACCATTCTTGTAAACTTTTATTCATAATAATAATATTCCTGCAGATATTTTTTTATAGAAGTCGTAATTGTTGATGTTGCTAAGACTATTGTTCAACTTATAATAGTTGTAGGCCTATGTCTACAAAGATCACACTTATGCAGGCGATCAAACAAAGGTAGTGATTGCTTTTGGAGATGAAATATTAAAGAATAAGAACAGTGATGACCGTTGAAGTATTATAGTAACATCCTTTCATCACGTAACGTATTACCGCAATTTCAGAAAAAAAAAAAAAATCTTTGGTTAAGGGAAACGGGAGTTGATCTCTCTAGCGCACCAGTAGTCACTGGGTTGTTTCAAGCACTTATTGCGGAGTTGCCAGATAGCGCCAGATTTCACTATTTCAATCGCTTACAGTTGTGTTGCCAGATAACACCAGAAGTCACCATAATAAGCTGTTCTCCGAAAAGTTTCGAAATATGTAGCAGAAGTTTTTTGAGTGATTTTGCATATATCTAATAAGCCACTCAGTTTTACCTGCCGGTTGACTGATTTATCTATGCATTGATCCGCTTATCTCTCTCTCTCTCTGAAAGTTACTTCAGTTTAAACATATTTTATACCATTTTTTCTGTCTGTCAATCTATCAGTTCTAATAATATATATATATATCTATATATATATATGTATATATATATTATATATATATATATATATATATATATATATATATATATTATAATAAATCAGTCAACTGGCAGCTAACAACCGACTGGATCGTTAGAAATATACAACAATGTATATTATTAGATAGATAGATAGAAAAAATCATACAAAATAAGTTTAAACTGAAGCAACATTCAAGAGAGAGCGAGAAGGGAAGGTGAGGGAAGGAAGGAGAGGAGTGGCGGTGGAGGTGGTAGGAGAGGGTAGGCGGAGCTTTTTACTGTTGTGTTCGTATCCATTTCTGGCTAATCGAGTTTTGCCTTTTTGTACAGGGACAAGTGTCTTTATTCTTTACAATTAGTGATTCATGATACTCTTATAAATTACGGCACTGGGTTTAATACACTATAGCAAAATCTCGTACTGATATGAGTGTTCGTTACAGAGTTATTGCCAAAAAAACGTGCTTGCACTGTCTGAGAAACCCGTAGTAGTGTTGTGCAGTGATGTGCGTGGATTCAGAAAGGGCGATTACCCTGATTCATTATATTTTGTTGTAATTTGTTTCATTTGAGTGCCATTGAGTTATAATTTCCATTGAGTGATTGATTTCATTTGTCTCTTTTGTTATTACTCTGATATGTTTAACCTATATTATTAAAATAATTTCAACTTTAAATTCAAGAAATGCGTTTCAATACCCCTCCATTTTATTGAATTTTTCCCGTGTTCCAGTTTTTATGAAAGGTAAATATAAATTGATCTGATAAACTTTTATTGCGTTCATACTTTGAAGTTATGCAAGTAACTTGCAGAAAGGAGGTAACACATAGCGGTCCTCTAAGGTCTGAAAATCAATCCATGAGTATTCGCAAGATTTTGAGAGAGAGAGAGAGAGAGAGAGAGAGAGAGAGAGAGAGAGAGAGAGAGAGAGAGAGAGAGAGAGAGAGAGGCGCGTATCTCTCGTCGTATCTCATAGTGATTTACGATCTGAGTTCATGTCTACAAGGGCTGCTGAGAAAGTGAAAGTACTTAATTGTGGTACTATTCATTAATGATATTGGTGTGTTATCCTCGTTAACAATGAATTGGGTTAAGAGATATCTCGCCGTAATTTAGAAACGGCAGTTAAATTTGGCGAGTTGTTGTTACGTAAGGCTTTTAGTTTTTTTTGACCAAGTAACAACGTTAAGCATACAGTCCACTAATTCCATCTTTTTCGCCACACTTATCAACCAATATTAACAACGCATCTTTCCACCTCTTTTTGCTGGATTTACAGTACCAATTAATGATATTCCTTAATCATTTGCCACAAAATATACAGAACTATTGTCTCAAGGCTAGGTAGGAATTAATTAGATGCAATGTCTTCCTACTAGGAACAGTCAACCTAGGATTGGTGTTATTCGTTGTTATTTTCGTCACATAGTTCTCTCTACATGTTACAAAGTGATAGTTTGTAATCCAGAAGATAATAAAAAATCTAGTGCGTTTTATACATAGCAACAAAAGTAGATATTTTGCTGAACTTAAGTATATATTAATCATATCGTTCCCGAGAACCCCATTACCCAAGTCTTCAGTTGTTTAGGTCTGTAGAAAATGTTCTTGTTCCGTGGATATGAATCAGCGCAGTTGCAGGTTTTTATATTGAATACATAAACAAACCGTAGCAAAGAAAGAATTCATTTACTTATGTGAAATATAAAAGTTATATCTGTAAACTTTTTGAGTCAGAAAACGTATTTCATCGAAGCATTAGAAAGACAATGGAAATGCTTTAGCTTATTTGTTGTCATTTTCATTCGTAAAGGATATGGTTCATTCCCAAGGCTTATGAAAGTAAACTTTATGCCAAAAATTAATGCCGCATCTTCTGTCAGCAGATTTTGAACATAATAACCCTTGGTAATCGCAGGAAAAGTAGAAATGACCTTATTACTGTAATTTGAGAAAGTTATGTTTACTAAATTCAAGTGTGTCATTAGTTAAATAAAATGTTTTTCTAGCTCTTTTCCACGCTACATCTACACAAGTCCTTGGGTATTAAAGCTTGAAGGCATTATCATAAATAGTTTTAATCTTAGCTTCAATAATCTGCAGGATACAGACACGCAGAGCTCTTAAGAACATCCCAGATAAAAAAAAAACAGAATTTAACAATTTGATGATGATTGGAATAATAATGAACAAAAGAGGCAATGTTAGTTGGTTTCCGAGACTGAAAAGATGAAATTTCTATCAATTTTGTGGACTGTTACATCAATAAAATTCAAATGAAAATTTCTTTATTCCTCTACAGTAAATTTTAAAGAAGGGACTAAATTATTGAGCTTAATCAGAAATTTCTGGAGATCTTCGTGGACTGGCCAAAATACGGGAAAATATCATCCACATACTTAAACCATACAACGTTTTGTGGGAAAATTCTTGGTAAGAGTTTTGTGTGAAAAATTTCCATGTAAATAGCTATTGCTAAGGACAGGAGATAAGGGATTATCCATAGCCATGCCAAACATTAGTACAAAATATTCACCATTAAAACAAAATTACTATCTTTCATACATAACCGTATAAGACTAATTATCTACAGGCACATTTGTAAATAAAGACAAGATCAAAACTAACCATAGTACAATTAAAATTCAAATTTAAACACTTCAATTTGTTTATAAAGTCAATGTTGTTTTTTTACATTCGTGTTGTAAATATTTCCTACCAAAGGTGTAAGAATTTTTACAAGCCATTTAGATAAATTATACGTAACTGAGTCTACGGAACTGATAAGTCTGAAAGGGTTGTTGATTTTGTGTCTTGACTATAGCACGAACAGTTTAATGAAATGGTCAAAGCCCTTTAGAATGGATTTAATTTGTTTATTAAAATGAGAGTTCACTGTCTGTGTAGGATCAGACCTCAGTTTCGTATAAGTATCACTATTATTTAATAATGCCATTATGCTATTTATATAGTCACTTTTATTACCATAGCCATGCCAAACGTTTGTACAAAAAAAATATTACTATCTTTGATACATAACCGTATAAGTCTAATGAAGTTTGTTACAGTTAAAGGCAAATCATGACTATGTAATTCTTCCTCCAGTGCAAGTAACAAAGGCAGACGTATCTGCCTTTGTTACTTGCACTGTTTCGTCTTTTTTAAGATTCTTATAAGCCTGGAGAACTCTTACAGGTACACTAACGGGAGAAAAACTGGCCATAGCACCATACACAATCCCTTTACAAATAATGATGTTCTCAGGACGTAAATTATGAATAAATTTTCCAAATAACAAAATGATTTTGAGATATCGACATAGTC
The DNA here is from genome assembly GCF_015104395.2 of Macrobrachium nipponense. Lineage (NCBI taxonomy): Eukaryota > Metazoa > Arthropoda > Malacostraca > Decapoda > Palaemonidae > Macrobrachium > Macrobrachium nipponense. The sequence continues at coordinate 34,107,216 of NC_087201.1, read as the reverse complement.
CAGGTTACCATCAGAAACACCATTTCAAAGTGCTTGCACCATTAAATTAAAGGGTTTACACCTCAGTGCTCCTCCCTATCTTATTTGTATGGTGGAAGCATTTCTAACACGGATGTAAAAATCAACGTTGACTTTATAAACAAACTGACTTGTTTAAAATTGAAAGTTAATTTTAATATAGTTAGTTTTGATGTTGTCTATTTATCTACAAATGTGCCTGTAGATAAATTATTTGAATTTTTGGAGGAAGAATTACATAGTCATGATTTGCCTTTAACTGTAACAAACTTCATTAGACTTATACGGTTATGTATCAAAGATAGTAATATTTTTTTTGTACAAACGTTTGGCATGGCTATGGGTAATCCCTTATTTCCTGTCCTTAGCGATATTTACATAGAATTTTTTTAGACAAAACCCTTACCAAGAATTTTCCCCCAAAAGTTATATGGTTTAGGTATGTGGATGATATTTTCTGTATTTGTCCAGTTCACGAAAATCACCAGGAATTTCTGATTAAGCTCAATAATTTAGTCCCTTCTATAAAAATTTACTGTAGAGGAAGAAAGAAATGGTAATTTGAATTTTCTTGATGTAACAGTTCATAAAGATGACAGAAATTTCACCTTTTCAGTCTTTCGAAAATCACCTAACATTGCCTCTTTCGTTCATTATTTTTCCAATCACCACCAAAATGTTAAATTCTCTGTTTTTTTCTGGGATGTTCTTAAGAGCTCTGCATGTCTATAGCCTGCAGAATATTGACGCTGAGATTAAAACTATTTATGATATTGCCTTGAAGCTTAAATACCCAAGGACTTTTGTAGATGTAGCATGGAAAAGAACTAGAAAAACATTTTATTTAACTAATGACAAATTTGAATTTAGTAAACATAACATTCTCAAATTACCGTATGATAAAAAGGTTTTAGAAATTCCTTGAATTTTCAAGCTTTTCAACATATATGTTGTTTTCAGTAATATTAATGTTATAAGTTTCATAATAAAAAATTCCCCTAAAGATGTTTCTGGCTGCACACATAAAATTCCTTGTAAAAAGTGTGATAATATATATATATAGATATATATATATATATATATATATATATATATATATTTTGAGAGACAACACCTCCCGAATATCACACTTATCCCCTTAAAATGGTACCGATATGTCGATGATATCTTAGTAGTCTTACCTGGTGGTATCGATGTAAATTATTTACTGTCTAAATTGAATAATTTAGTGCCATCCATAAAATTCACTGTTGAAATTGAAAATAACAATGTCATCCCTTTCCTAGATGTATTAATACATAGAGAATCTTTCCAATGCAAATTCAGTATTTATAGAAAATCCACAAATAATTTAACATATGTACATTTTTATTCTGGCCACCATCTTAATATTAAAATTTCAATTTTTTCTCGTATGTTTCTACACGCTTTGCATATCACAAGTCCACAATATCTGGACCAAGAAATAGAATACATAAAAAAGATAGGAAACGATCTCTGCTACCCACCTCATTTAATTGATTTATGTTATCAAAAAGCTCACAAAAAGTTTTATAATGTTGCTATTAATGAAAAAGAAATGCCTAAAAATGTACTTAGCTTACCTTATTTTCGTGGATTTGAAACCATAAAATCAATATTTAAATCGTTTAATGTTAATGTAGCGTTCTCTTATAACAATACCATTAAAGATATGCTAATTAAGAATAGTCCTGTAACAAATAACAACATCATTTACAAAATTCCTTGTAAGGATTGCCCTTCGTTTTACATTGGTTAGTCAAGTAAAAATTTATGCGTACGTATTAAGCAACATATGTATTCAGTTAGAACAGCCCAGACTTCAAATGCACTGTTTATCCATCTGAGTGAAAAATCTCATTGTATTAATTGGGGTGATACCTCAGTAATTGCTAGATCTAATGATTATGTTTCAAGAAATTTACTGGAATCGGCAATTATACAAATCACTAATAAAAACAACCTAAATCTTAGTCTGGGAATGTACCATTTGGGCCCATATATTTGTAAGATGTTTATGAAGGACCTTAAAATAAATGAACAACTAATAAATTAGTCCCACATGTATATAGTTATTATTTCTCTCTCTCTCTCTCTCTCTCTCTCTCTCTCTCTCTGGTTCGATATTCTCTCTCCCTCTTTCTCTTGCTCGATATATATATATTTATATTTTCTTTCGTCCTTTCATTAATAATAATTTTTTTGGGAAAATTTGTGTAAAAATTCATGATATTAAATTGTATATGCTCCCGTGTTTTTTCAAAATGTACTGTTTTCTGGAAGAATCACTTGTTTACTGCTTGTATCCTTCAAGGTGTGGCTAGCCTCAGGCGGCTCCTCCTTTCTGTAGAGTGAAAATCGCCCTTTTGGCTAATCTTGTAGTGTCAGTTTGTATATTAAGCCTTCTTTTGACTATGTTGTTCCCTGTAAAATCAGTATGCCTCAGTAAAGGGTCCGAACAGGACCGAAAGTACTTGACTATCTCGCTTTTTCATTTTTTTCCTTCGTGGCAAAAACCTTTATTTATACATAGCATCACGTTTTATATACTTCGTGATCAAGTTATTCATATATATATATATATTATATATATATATATATTATATATATATATATATATATATATATATATATATTATATATTATATTATATAATATCTATATATATATATATATATATATATATATATTTACATATATATATATATATATATATATATATATATAATATATGTATATATATATATAATATATATATATATATATATTATATATATATATATATTTTAACACTGGCGCATCCCCCCGTATTTCTCATATTTGGTAAGCATTTAGCCAGAGTAGAAGGCGGACTGGTAACACTTTGACCCTTCTCTCTCTCTCTCTCTCTCTCTCACTCTCTCTCTCTCTCGCAACCTCCACTCCATTATCTAAGGTCACCAAATCAGAGTCGGAGCTACAAAAATATGCGTTTATTCAAAGCAAAGTACTAATTGAATAATTCAGGTTCTTACAGGATAATTAATAGAATGATAATTCATAGTTCAAGTCTCACAGACAACCCCCCGGTATTTTAATAGTCTTAATCAGTAATTAGTCACACACCAATTATCTCTCCTCCAAAACACAGTCCCCTCACTAGGACACTTAGTCCCCTCCACTAGGACACTTAGTCCCCTCCACTAGATCCGCCTGTTTAAAAGACAGGAGAACACACTAGTGAGCACACACAATTGTAAAGACCAAGTCAAAAGATTAAATGAAATATAACATCTTTACAAAATATAAAGACAGACAACTGAGTCACAACTTTGGCTAAATCACAATAACTCACCCATTGCAGCTTGGAATGTCAACACTGAAACAAATATAACTTTCGCAGAGCTATCCCGGCATCTTGCCTTTTATTCCCGTAACTGTCTCCATCGTTCTTGGCTAAACCATGCCATTAAGAACGGACATAGTTCGTACACGTACACATGAATTCACATTCTTCAGTAACTGGTCGCAGCCAGTTTTCAAAGGCACCTTCTATCGAACTCACATACCTACAGAATAAACGTTGACCTGCTAAGTAAGCATCTTAATGTCACACCATCCCAGAAAAGAGTTATCAGCTTTCTTAAGCTGTTGCTTGGACTCTCAGTATCTAAGGGAAGTTAAAAATGATAAGTCTGCACATTCCCCCTTGCTACATATATATATTTTTATATATATATATATAATATAATATATCTATATATATTAATATACTATATATATATAGATATATATATATATATATATATATATATATATTATATATATATATATATATATATATATATTACAGACAAACTGGAAAATAACTTTCACAACGAATCAAACGGCACCATTATTCAGTGAGAAGTAAGTCTGTTTTTGTTTGTGACAGTGTGATCTCCGATTACCCTGGATTAAATCCTTGATTTTACATTTTGACAATTAACTGTCTTTTTGTTTGCCTTGTAACTTTCTTTTTAAATGTCTCGTTTTGTGCCTCGACAATGTCTTATTAAAGGACAAAAGCACACGGTTAGATTTTATACCTATTATTTTTCCTGTGGCATTTGCTTATATCATGAAGTCACGTGCACATACTATGATTTTATCAAGCACACACACACACACACACAGAGATATATATATATATATATATATATATATATATATATATATATATATTATATATATATATATATATGTGTGTGTGTGTGTGTGTGTGTGTGTGTGTGTATGAAGAATTTTCCTCAATCAGCACTAACATTTATATATATCTTCATACAAGAAAGTAGGATAAGAGAGTAGGTTAAGAAAAAGATAGGTAAAAATTAAATTTCGTCAGTTCACCCCCCACCCCTAAAAAAACGTTTTTTACTATTCCACTAAAAATGTTATCTGTATCTTAGAGATATAACAAGTTCAAAATCATCGGCAAATTATGAAAACATTAAAAAAATGTTGCCCATCTAATCAAAAGCACCAAATTACCTTCGGAGATGTTAACTGAAGCAATCGCATCAAAGAAACAACCAATGCCACCTTCTGATACTTAAACAAAATAATCAACGACTTGTCAACATCTCCCAATATTAAATAATCAAAGCATGGTTCACTGAATTTCATCTGTGGAAGCTAAAAGCTTGATAAGATCAGCAAAATCCAGTGATAACAACCAAACTATAAACAGCTTCAAGGATCAAAATCGTAACCCTTCGCGCTGTGTACCTAAGAACACTGTCAAAGAATCATTCATGAGATTATCTATTTTTCTGTAGGGTCCTTTAGCACAGTTTGTATGTTTGAGTTTCGAGAATAGTAGGTGAGATCTTTCAGTTTCTGCGTTGCTTGAGAAGCGTGATATTATTTGCGTTAATTTCGTACAATGATACTCAAATCTGATTCTTTTTGTATCGTTCAGATTCTCAGACTCAACATGACGTTGCCAGGTAGTGTTATTTTTCTTTTTTATTTTTAATGTCATACATGTCGAAAAGTTTGCAAATTCACAGCTAGCACTATTTTCCTTATGGTTATATAAAATTATCCCTTTTATGCACTGGTATAATTCGTAATCTGTGTGATTTGAACTGATTTTTTTGTAGTTGCTTGGTTCAAAGTACGGTGCGATAAGGTTAGCAGCGCCATCAATGACAGCACACTTAACATGCTCCTCGGACTGTTCAACATATAACTACGTCTGGAGCGTTATGACAGTAGATCTAATAAGCTCAATAGTCATAACAACATTTTCAAAATAGGAATATGAATTCCAATAAGTTTATTTTGAATGTTGAAGTTTTAGGCTGTGTTTAAGCTGCCTGTATGTTGCAAAGTGATTTGTAGGCCTAAAAAATAATCTAAGCCTTCTAAGATGTAATCTGTTACTAATGAAGTTATTTGTAGAGATTATGTTCTTTGAGTAATAAAATAGGAATATGAATTACAACAAGTTTTTTTTGAATGTTGAAGTTTTAGGCTGTGTTTAAAGCTGCCTGTATGTTGCAAAGTGATTATAGGCCCAAAAAATAATCTAAGCCTTCTAAGATGTAATCTGCTACTAATGAATATATTTGTAGAGATTATCTGTTCTTTGAGGAATAAAAGATGATGATTTTGATTATATGAAGAAGATGACTATTAATCGAAATATCCATTAAATACCAAGGCATTTGGAACACTTGTTTTTTTCACTGGCTTACTTAAAAGTCCTGCTCGTTTTTGGTGTATAATTTATTCTTTCATATGGTAACTTGAAGTGCACGAATGTGTAGATAACCTCATTTGCTTTCTGGCCAAAAATTGTTAATATAGAGAGGTGAATGTTAAGGGTAAAGTAAAGAAATCTAACACACCTAGGCCTAGGAACAAAACCTTGGCTTTGACAAAAGAACAATTGCATAGGTGTATATTTGGTAGAAAGCCATCATTTTTGAAATGGTAAAGAAATATATCTTAAACTATTTCATTTATATGAATATCAAATACTCCTCCAAAAAATAAAATGTTTTCTAGATAATTTCATTGTCACTACTCATTGTAGACCTAAGTATGTTACACCAGGTGGTTCTTGTTGCGCTGTCACTCCAAAGGGCCCCATAGACAATACGACCGTCGGATCAGGTTCCGTTCTGTCTCCGGCATCCGCGTTGCCCATTGACGTTCGGATTCACTTCAGTTTGCCGAAACCTGGTAGAGGGAGGACATGGCCGCTCTGCTCAGCAATGACGCTATAAACTGCGCTCTTGCAGCAGAAACTGGAAAACCCCAGCGAAATAGGAGAGCCTGAATTGAACTATGGTTGAAAAAATGAAATTAATTATCTCATGATTGTTTATTTACTGAATTGAAACTTTACCCTGGTGACTAGTTTAATTATCTAGAATGGACGGGCAGACTGGCATTATGGAATTATTACATACGGTCTCCTCTCTTATAGGAATTAAAAACCCACTTGTATGACACAACCAAAATCACTGAAAAAGAGGTTGCTGGACAGACACACTTCGCTTGCATGCCACAAGTCGTTCCTTGAGGCATATTATATTCCCAGAGACATGTAAAGCAATTATTCAATTTATCATGCAACACAAGTTTACAAATGTAAAAAGTATAACTAGCAAACACAGCACCTTGCATAGTCTAGTGGTATACAGTCTGGTATACAGTAGGTCTATAGTTCCGTTAAAGCACAATAGGCCCTTAAACGTACAGATCTGCAAGTAAGTATACAATTTTCAAATCTTTTTTACACAATTTTTATTTAAACGAGGGAAATTTAAATGTTATTGAAAGTATTATCTTAAACTTATTTTATGTGCAACAAATAACAATGTAATATAAACATTATTACTATGCCACACAGACATAACATACACATACATACATAACATACTCACACAAACATGAGTATATATATATATATATATATATATATATATATATATTATATATATATATATATATATATAGGGTTGTGTGTGTGTGTGTGTGTACCAAATGTATGTGTGCATAGTACTATTGTTTAAATTTCATTGTTATTTTCCATACATAAAATAAAATAAAAGTTTATAACAATATATTCAATAATATTTCAGTTTCCCATGTATAAACTAAAAATTTTTTGTACAAAAGAGTTGAGAATTGTACTTTTACTTGGCTACAGAACTGTAGGTTTAAGGGCCTATTCTGCTTTAACGGAACATAGACCTACTGGATACTAAACTATATCCACTAGACTATGCAAAATGATATATATGTATACATATCATCCTTCTGTAATTTTCCAACTGATTTATCATAAGCCTAATTTTGCTTTCCTACGACGTTCAATAAACTCCTCCCAGAACTCCTTATTTGCGGATGTACCTGCCCTGTTGCTGCTTCAGCGTCTAGTTGAAACTCAAGTAAATCTTGAGATCATGCCAAGGACGTGGAGGCTTTGGGCCACCTGAACTAAATCGGATGCCACGAACCTGCCAACGGCAGGTTGTGAGTTGGTCGGAGAGTCCGACGGACTCCGTCCACTTCTGGTTGGACGATATCCCCATAGACAGTGAGATTTATTTCCGATTCAGATAACCGGATCCGACGGTCATAACATCTATGGGGCCCTTAATGGTTGCATCACACACGCTCTACTTACACGCTGATATTAGTGGGCACATTCTACTTTTGTATTTTAAATTTTTTCAGCGTTGAGACCTAAAAACAAAGACGACCATTTCAAATTTTATGGTTGCTTACGAAGCAATATTAAGGTTATGACAAATTTTTACATTTTTTATTTAACTATAGAACTGAGGTTTGATGACTTCATTTTGGTCAAATGCCTCAGCAATGGGTGAATGAAAGTTTTGAAAGTGTTTCATAAGTGTATACTCTGAAATTTGGCTACATGTGATATTTTCTTACAGTTTTTAAATATATGACAGAATTCACTCTCATGGAACATATTATGGCCTTATTGTATGCAATAATCATGTTTTCACAGAAAAAAATAGAAAAATATGGATCATGTTAGGTTGCCAGTCAGTGAATTTTGAATGAAATCCTATGCAATCATGCAGCATCAGTTCTGAGTATAGCTGCACTATACAGTTTTGAATAAAATATTGCTTTGTGAGATGTTAGTGAAATTTTGTTACATGCACATAGGTACCTCGGCTCACGAACAGTCCAGTTCACGAACAAATCGGGTTACGAACCAGATGTTCAACAAATTTTCGTTCCGGTTCGCAAACCTGTCTCAAGCCACAACCAACTTACAATAGGCTAACCTCTTTTCCTCATCTTTATCTATTCCATTTTCTAGTTAGGCTAACCCCTTTTCCTCCATCTCTCTATTTATCCCATCTTCAAGTTGAAAAAAAGTAATAGAGAATGCTAAAAGTATCGTTAGTAATGTTATACTTGTTGTGTAAGCGCATACAGTCAGAAACAGCTGATTTGCTATGAATAACTGAATCTGATAACAACAGCGGTTTGCTTGCATTCCAACCATCGTACAATCGTAAAAAAATTACCGTAATTATGATACAAATGACGTTAAGTAGAGTAGGACTGATATATTTTTACATTACTATTTCCTTATTTGCTGTGGAGAAAAGATAAGCTAAATTTAAGCTGCAAGTTCTAGCTGAAGCTGAGGAAAGAATGTTCATCTGCTAAAAACTATCATCGTGCATTGGCAACATGGATGAAACTCCCTCAAACTTCGGTATAGCACGGTAGCACCATCAAATTTGAGAGAAACGTGTTTTATCAAAAATAATTGGCGTGGAAGAACACATTTTACTATTTTCACTCAGATAAAAGATGAAATGTAATGCTCGTAGTCTTCTGATGAAATCAGGTTAAAATATCGAACGCAATCTGTTGATTTTCTTTACGCAATAAACATGCCCTCAGCGCCATCTACAAACGAAAAAAATAACTAAATTTAGTTCACAACGATATGTATTCAAGGGATATTAACTTGAAAACACTTCATATAACGTAAAATGACCTTCTCCTATATCAATAGAGTATCCAGAATTTCATTTACATTAACTAAAAGCAAGAAAATCGCTCTGATTTGAGTTCAATACAGCAAAATAAACTCAACTCGCAATCACCCTCAGCTGATTTCCAAACCAAAACATTGATTGCTGTTTGTATTTTATAATACAATAGTAATGTGATAATACATACAGTATTATTAGATGCAGTGAAGTAAAGCATAACTTTGTGTCGGAAAAGCATAAAAAATGGAAAGAAACTAAAGTGAGTCGTGAAAAAATATGTGTAGTACTATTTTTCATGACCTAATGCCGCCGCTCCACATGCGTGTGAGGAGTGAACAAAGACGCAGGTAGAAGTGTACTGACCTTTATTATGTTGTTTTTGATTAAGCTGACCTTGTGTCAGCATGGTCTCTTGCTCACAGAGCAGCCCGTAAATCTTTTTTACAGGTAAGGAAATTCAAATATACAGCGTGCGGGCGGAAATGTGGTATCCGACCCGCGAGAGAGTAAAAGTGGGTCGGCGATAGCCGATTTGTGTTTCTTGCGAGACATATAACTTAGAATAAAAAAGTACACAAAACATGATCTTGTAAGATATATACAATGGTGGAAAGCCCACTGAACGCTCTCAAGGAGGGAAGTAAGAACAGCGCGATTGTAGAATTATATACAGAGGAATTTACGATAAGGCATTGTCCTTACAAATACTCCCCCCCCCCAAGACAATAATTAGGGCATAATTGTTGGATGATTTAGTGCTTCTGATCGCTACTTGCGGAAGCGAGCGGGCTGACGGAGGCGTCCTCGGGTGCGCGAGACCAGCTGCTGTGGTAGATCATCGGCCTCGGAGTCCTCGGGGCTTTTTGGGGACGGGATGCCTCCCCTGAGGTGATCCTCGGGGGGTTCAACCATCTTCCAAGAGCGGCTGCGGCTACGACTGGGTGGTTTGGTGATCAATGGTGTCGCTTCTCGCCGAGGAGGAGGAGTAGGCGCCCTATGGGATCCGCGTTGGTGTACTCTTCATCCATCAGGAAAGCTGGTTTCAGTCAGTCGATCGTGACCAAGTCCTCGCATGAGGAGGACGCGGAAGGGGCCTCTGTAGGGTCTCGTCAGTGGCAGGCGGCGGGCGTCGTCCCTGATGAAGACGTGTTTGCAGGACGATAGGGCCTTCGGGAGGAAGTGTTTGGTTCTGTCGGAGAATGTCTTGATGCAGGGCGTGAATTTTCCGGTGGATTCCTGAAGTCTGGTGATGGAGACGTCTGTGTCGTTAGCATTGGTCGGGAAGAACTCGCCTGGGACTGCCAATGGTTCCCTGTATACCTTCTCCACAGGTGATGCTTCACCGTTTGCCCGAGGGGCGGCCCGGAGGCCGAGGAGGACCCACGGTAGTTGGCTCTTCCAGTCCTCGCCGGTGCAGCGGGCCATTAGGGAAGCCTTGAGAGATTGATGGACCCTTTCCACCATGCCGTTAGCCGCCGGGTTGTAGGCGGTGGTGGCGTGTAGTGATGTCCCCATCAGGCGGGCCAGGGCGGTCCACAACTCCGACAGGAAAACAGGTCTGTGGTCCATCATGATATCATCCGGCACACCGAATCGACTGATCCAGCTGGCGAGAAGGGCTTCGGCGCATGCTTTGGTGGTTGCCTCTGACATCGGCATCACCTCAGGCCATCTGGTGGAGCGGTCGATTATTGTCAGGAGGTATCTGGCGCCTTCAGAAGGGGGCAGGGGACCCACGACGTCTACATGAATGTGGCCAAATCTTCGTTTCGGCTGCGGGAACTCCCCCACGCCCGATTCTGTGTGCCGACTTACTTTACTTGATTGGCATGGAACGCAGGTCCTGGCCCACTCCAGGGAGTCCTTCCGAATTCCGTGCCAGACGAACTTCTCCGTCAGGAGGCGCATTGTCGTCCGGCCCGAGGGGTGCAAGAGTCCGTGTATGACGTTGAATACGGCTCTCCTGCGGGAGGCTGGAATCAGCGGGTGCGGGCAACCTGTGCTGATGTCCCAGAGGAGCGTCATGCCTGCGTGTCCTCCCACTTGAGGGAGGTGATAGCTGTGCGATATGTGGCAGTCTCCGGGTCGGCGGCCAGTTCCCGGGCGAAGTCTTTGTAATCGATCCCGAGGTGCACGGCTTTGATCTCTATCCTCAAGAGGGCGTCAGCCACGGGGTTCTTCTCGTCGGGGACATAATGGATGGTGCAGCCGAACTCAGTGATGGCTGCCAGGTGCCTCTGTTGTCTCGCTGACCAGGCGTCGCCTGCCTTGGTGAAGGCGTGCACCAAGGGGCGGTGGTCTGTCCTGATAGTGAAGGGGGCGCCCTCGAGGAGGTAGCGGAAGTGGCCTACTGCTTGGTACACCGCCAGGAGCTTGCGGTTGAATGTGCTGTATCTCGTCTCGGCGGGCAACAGTTTTTTACTGTAGAAGGCGAGCGGCTGGGAACCGCCCTGGACCATCTGCTCGAGGATGGCCCCGCAGGCGACGTTGCTGGTGTCAGTGGTGAGGCGTAAGGGCGCAGTGGGGTCCAGGTGGGACAAGGTTGCGGCTCTGGCGAGGGCCATCTTCGTGTTGTGGAAGGCCTGCGCTTGCTCTGCTTCCCATGTCTGGTTCTTTGGTTTGCCCTTCAGGACCTGTGTTAGAGGGGACGTGGTGCGGGAGACGTCGGGGATGAACCGGCGGTAGTAATTCACCATTCCAATGGATTCTTGCAGGGTCTTGACCGTAGTTGGGGTCGGAAACTTCTGCACTGCATCCACCCTCGAGGCCATGGGGCGCACGCCTGCTGCAGAGATCTCATGTTCGAGGAAGTCCACCCTCTTGGCGCCGAAGGTGTACTTGTCGAATCGGACGAGCAGCCCGTTTTCCTGCAGGCGTTTCAGAACCGCTCTGACATGGTGTAGGTGCTCCTCCGGGGACCTGGAAAAGATCAAAATATCGTCGACGTAGTAGACGCAGAAGGGTAGGTCCCCCAGGATGCTGTCCATTAGGCACTGGAAGGTGGCCCCTGCATTTCTCAGGCCGAAGGTGGAGTAATGGAAGACGTAGGAGCCGAAGGGCGTGATGATGGCGGTCTTGGGAATGTCCTCGGGATGCACCGGAACCTGAAAATAAGATTTTAAAAGGTCCATTTTTGTGAAGATTTTTGCTCCATGGAGGGCCCCAGTCAAGTCCTGCATGTTTTGCAAGGGGTAGTGATCAGGGATCGTAGCGAGGTTGAGTCTCCTGTAGTCTCCGCAGGGCCTCCAGGTGCCGTCAGGTTTCTGAACCAGGTGGAGGGGCGAAGCCCAAGGGCTTGATGTTTTCTGGCAGATACCCATTCGTTCCATTTCCGAAAACGCCCTTTTTGCATCCTGAAGGTGGCCCGGAGGGAGTCATCGGAACTTTGTATGCGTCGGGGGCCCGGTGGTGGTGATGTGGTGGAATATTGCGTGCTTGGGCGGCGTCCCAGCTACCTGATGAAGTTCCCGTTTGAAAACTTCGGGGAATTCCTGCAGGAGGTTGCTGTACTTGTGGGGGGCGATGGTGCAAATTGTGGGGGCGCCTGTGCCCGCTGCGAGTGGTAGGGAACAGCATGTCCCTGTGTCGAGGAGGCATTTGCGACCCACGTCATCCAGGAGGCTGTTATGCGCCAGGAAATCCGCCCCCAGTAGTGGAATCCTGACGTCTGTGATAGTGAAACGCCAGACGTAGTTGCGCCCCAAGATGGATATTTCGAGGGACTTCGTGCCGTAGGAGTGGAGGCGGGTCCCTTTTGCGGTGATGAGGGCGGTTGGTTTGTCAGGCCCGCGGCTGCAGTCCTTTCCTGATGGCAGGAATATCGAGTTCATCGCCCCGGTGTCCACCGGCATCCTCCGGCCGGAGATCTCGTCGCGGACATAAAATCCTACGGCGTGTGGTTCCGACAAGGCTGCTGCCACGGGCGACTTTGATTTTGTCTGCCGTCGCTATTTTTTGACTGCTGGAAGGTGCAGGAGCTGTCGCATCTCCTGGAGTACCTTCCGAACTTCTGGTGGTAGTGGCACCAGGAGTTTTCGCCCCGCTGCGGATGGGAGGACTTCCTCTGGGTCATGGCGCCGATCTTCTTCTTCTCCCTTCTCTGCGGCTAGGCACACGGAAGATCGGGGAGCGGCGAGCCTTGCAGCCTTGTTCGACAGCGTCAGCTTTTTAGCTTTCTCCACGAGTTCGTCGTCGGGGAGGGTGTATGCATCTGTTAGCTGTCCTCGGACATCTGGCTAGAGTTGCCGCAGGAATATTTCGCAGCCTAGGCAGATTTCCATCTTCTTCCCGTCGGGACCTACTTCGGGCAGGTGGAGGAGGCCCATCACCGTGTCCCAGGCATACTGTGGGTCGGCACCTCTCATCGGGTTTGTAACTAGGTCGAGTGTGACAGGTTCGGTCTGTGCCTGACCGGTCAGCCAGGGGGTTATTTGGTTGAATACCTCCGTCGGGAGGACTTACATGACGAGGTCAGCCTGCAGTAACTTGTCCGAGAGTCCTGCGACCCGGAATTGCCCTTCAGCTCGGATGAACCAGGCGGTTGGGTTCGCTGTTGTGAAGGGGATTAGCTTGACAGCTTGAGCGGCAGCTGTGTGCGAGGCTGGCGTTGAGGCAGAGGAGGCCTGGGTTTCTCGCGCGGAACTGTCTGCGTCCATTGTCCACTCTCACAGAATGGTCGACAGGAGTCGTAAATGGCGGGCCAAACCGTTTGAGGAACGCCTGAACACACCTGGGGAAGGTATGCTGTATTTAGCCCGGTAGAGGCATTGGTTTTTTCCACTATAGGAGCTTTCAGAGATCTAAACTGAGGCGCCGTGTGAGTCCGCTAAAGATCTCTGAAGGTGAGCGGCGGTAGTTAGTCCCTTAATGGCTTAGCCAAAACCGCTTGGGTCACCGTCCAAACCGGGAGGTCACCAGTTGTGAGGAGTGAACAAAGAGGCATGTAGAAGTGTACTGATCTTTATTACAGGTAAGGAAATTCAAATATACAGCGTGAGGGTGGAAATGTGTTATCTGACCCGCGAGAGAGTAAAAGTGGGTCGGCGATAGCCGATTTGTGTTTCTCGCAAGACATATAACTTAGAATATAAAAGTACACAAAACATGATCTTGTAGGATATATACATTGGCGGAAAGCCCGCTGAACGCTCTCAAGAAGGGAAGTAAGAACAACGCGATTGTAGAATTATATACAGAGGAATTTGCGATAAGGCGTTGTCCTTACATACGTTTTTCCGCCCTAGGCAAGGTTCCACGTATTTGCCTTGGAGGTAAGAATGTGATGGTTCCCATTTTTTTTTTTTTTGTATTTTATTTCCCAGTCACTGTGGCTCCCTGTGGAATGCTCTCCTGTGTGTTATAGTAAATTAATTTCTAAATATAAGAGCAGGATTTGCCCTATTTATAAATCAAAATTCTACCATAAATGACCAGTCCACGTGGGTATAAAAAGACCCGGCAGGCCATAATCGCCCTCTCTCATTAGCTTTTAGTCATCCAATTACCATCAAATGGGCAGAGGGGGCTCCGGGGTTAACTTATACATTTCCACGCGGAAGAGAGTTGTGAGAGACTTGAGTAACTTAGGTGACCATAACCATAGACAGTAAGTAATCATTGCATATCTTTGCCATCATAGGCTTTAGTGATTTGTAAAGTGTTTGTGATTAAGCCGTGTTGTATCAGAATCATGTACCTGCAATTATTGAGTGAAACTTTGTGTTCCTTTTGAGATTTTCTTGGATTCTCGTGGTTGCATGGCTACATTGTGTCTTCGGTAGTAAAGTGTAATCTAACCTCATTTTTGTTCAGTCACTTCGTAAATATGGTATCAGAGAATTATTTTCTGTAATAGAATCAACACAATTCAGTGCATCTCCATTGAGCTGTCCTTGTGTAAGGGCTGGGTCTTTTCCCTTCAGGTAGGACTATGCCCCTCATAACATGGAGGCTGAACTTGTATTTCACGACAAAGTATTTCTAAGGTTTGAACGAATCCTTTGTTTTTCCATTATTTGAAATAAATGGGTAAAGTTGATTCAGGTTACAATTTTTCGAGCTATGAACAGCGTCCTCGAACGAATTAAGTTCGTGAACCGAGGTACCTACCACTGTATTTGTTTATTTGAGATATTTTTAGGCTGGTGAGTTGACCAGTTTTGTGTATCAAGTGCTGGTAGTAGTGTTGTGTAGTTTAAATGAAAGAATCATCGCAGAGCTGGAGGCAGTCCTATATATCATATTAGTCAGAGAGCGAGAGGAACAGTGGACTGAAGGTAAGCCTAACATCCAAATCGTGATATGTAAAGTTTTATAGTTCTACAGCTTTTTTTTTTTAATGGGCCGGAGCCCCACTTCACATATTATTGTGACATGTTTTGACAACCATAATTTTAGTGGCAGAGATTTGTTGTGATTTTTTTTACTGGTAGCAAAAAGTTTAAATTTCCTATACTTCAGCATGATGATTGTCAACGCATAATTTATGAAACAATTTTCATTTTCTGTATTTCCCCCTAGTGTCGAAAAAAAGAGAGATGAAATTCTTTAATTTTCTCTACAGTTCCAGAACCATAACCTTAAAATTAGTTAAATTCGAAAATAAGTTTAGTTTGAAGAAACGTTCATTTATATGGAAATTAGTGGGATTTTATTGATTGTAACTATGCATAGAAACATGTTAGTTACGATTTTCTCTAAGTGGCTTTATGTAATCTGTTTATTCAAAACATTCAAGACTGCCCGTGTTTACCAGCTTTATGTGACATCTATTTGAGGCAATTTAAGTGTAGCTATAACAGGAATTATCGAGTATTGTAGCAACTACGTAGTAGTACAAAAGGCTGGGGAGAGACAACAGCAAAGCAGGTATAAGAGATAACAGAGGGCAGCATGAATTCCAGCCGAGATTTCACAGAATCTTCTTCAGTTTGTCTTGCCTGGCTTTCAGCCATTTTATGGGCTCTTGCCATTTATATTATGTTTTCTATTGTCTACTTTCTGTCTCTCAAAGATCTAACTCTTAATCTCGTGAAAAAGTTATTGCAACATTTTCTCTCGACTTGATTCCGTCGTGTTCAGACCGCAAAATATGGGAGAAGAAAGCAGGCAGCAGGAACGATAGTTCCTTCTCTAATTTATGTATTTTGTACATGTTTTTAAGATGATAATTGAGCAGAGTCATGGGAATTTGTTCTGCTTTTTGTATTGAAATATACTTCATATTGGGATTGCCAGAATAATGCTAAATTAAGTAAAACCTTTTTGAGAAAATAGCTTACTGGTTTCCAAGATAGTGTCTCTTATCACAAGCTGGCTTTACTTCCCTTCCAGAGCGTGATAGATGTAAGACGTGTTTTGATTGAGCTCTCGTTTCACCGGCAGATCATTACCACCCGGTCTTGTAAGTTACAACGTTAGTATTCCGAATTCATTAAGCTGCGCTTGGCTGAGACCGCAAGTCTACTGAGGTGTAATTCCTTCGCATTCCTCGACTCCTGTCATTACTTTGATATTAATTGTGAATTCGAGAGACCATTTCTGTGCCACATTTGAAGTCATTCTTGGGGAAAATGCTGCTGAGGGACATTAACTGTGGTGGTTAGCTTGAACTCACCTACTTTTAGGTCACTCACAGTTTGCTTTGCTGTCTACTGTCGGTGTCGACAATTCTCCAGTTTTCTGGGATTAACAGGCTCTTGTCACCTCAAAAAATATATCCTGATGAACAGTCCTCGTTGCCATTGTACGATTTATGCCCTGATTTGGTAAGGTTATGGAGGATGGCTGAGATGTAATACTTAAGTTCCTATGCACATCTTTTATTCTTTCAAGTACCTGCTTCCCCTCTATACGCTACAACACCAACAGATCAGAAATGGCATCAATCTGCAGAATGTTCCCAAGAGTTTCTTTTACAACATTAAGGAACACATACACTGCATGAGCATCGAAGTTAACCATATAAAAAGGTTAAACTTACAGAATCATAGTCTCTGAGTTAGTTCAAATAGGAGTCAACACTAAACATGAGTTTAACATTGCAGAAATTATACATAGCAATATATGTTTACCTGTGGTAGATACATAAAATATCTTGCACTGTGAAGTTACATAATGTATCTTGCACTTACATACGAGACTTACATGAGACAGTATGAAGCCATCTACGAGTTACAGGAAGACAAAGTGAAACATCATGTTTTGGTTTGTGAAAATATTTGATATTTTCATCTTTTATTATGTCTTAAATCGTGCCATTATAACACCACAGGGAGCTACCACTACATGGTCTTTTTAGCAAAGCTTGTGAAACTGGTCAAAATACTGCTGTAAGGCAGAGAAGTAAGTTCATTTATACCCAGTGCAGAGCAACAAAATGAGAAGCAGCAAAACAAGAAACTGAAAGGCAGAGAGCTTAGGAAGAGAAAGCTTATGAGGGAATGTAAGCAGTACCGGCACCCTTAAAGTCATTGCAGTGCCAAAGGTGAATAGATTCGACGAGAAGCCTGCTGATATGGACACTGTCATAAGAGATCTCAGAGGCTTTCAGAGAATCAAGGTTGGCTTTGGAATGAGTGGTCTATTAGTCTCCATCCCAGGGGCGGACTGAGACTAAATTTCGGCCCAGGACTTTCGATGTTGACCGGCCCACTTGAAGATGGAGCTAAATATAATTGGGGAGGTATATCTTGAACTGGAAGTATACATTTGATGGGAAACAGGCTACATACACACACACACACACACATCACTACCCATAACGCCATTGTTAAACCTGCCAAAATTGTTACCACTGTGGCCCTCAATATCCCGTTAAACATCACCGCAGTTATTCCCTGTATCATCAGTGTGGGTTTTGGTATCACCCACTCTCCACATCCCTGGTATCATTGCCATTAGTACTGCCAAGAGCGCCCCCATTTTCAGTATTCCCCATATCCTCAGTTTCACTTGCATCCTCATAGGGATAAAAACACTGGGTATTCCAACCATTATACCACTAACACCTGCATGGACCGATATCTTGTGTCTTCTACATGCAGGATGGCCCAGCAAAAGTCTGTTGCCCAGCGCAACCCCATTTATAACCAAAAGTGGTTCTATTAACACTCTATCACCCAGAGTAAACCGTATTCTAACAAAACCCAAGGTGTTTAATCTATGGGCTTGCACATCACACACCATCTCAGTTGAGGGTTTCAAAGGGTAATGGGAGAACATGGATTGATACAGATTATGGTCCATTAAATTTATAGACGCGCCGGTGTCTATAAAGATCGGGATATCCACACCCTTCACTGTTCCATATACTATTGGCCTGGGCTCTGGGGCATCCCCCACGAGACCACAATGGGATGTACAAATCATCTGTACCCTTTTTGTTGATCGGCTTTCCAAAAATTTCGCCGATCTCTTTGCCCTTTTAAGTGACCTGCCTGGGAAGTTCTTGTATTGTAACTCCCGAATTTCTGAGGCATAGGTCTCGCTCTCTCCATATCTGAGATGGACAAGCCTGCCAATAGTGATCCACACTTTTACACATTCCACAATATTTGACTCTACATACTTTCTTTGTGCGCCCTGGTTTATTACAATTGTAGCAACGCGACTGCTATTGCCTTTGATTGATCGATCCTCTATTATATTCCACTTTTGCACACAAACAGGGAGGAGCAAAATCTGTGTTTCTTTGTTGTATCATATTTCTTGGCCTGGTCCCATTAAAAAATGTACTATCCACCGTGGGACATTTGGACATATGTTTCTAAATTTGGGCATAAATTAGTTCCTCGTCTGATGTAGGTTCAGTCTTTTCATCAAAACTATCTACAATTGTGTCTGGGACGTTGTGTAGGAGCAGAGCAAAATGCATAAATTTATGTAAATTGTCGAATGAGACATTATTCCCATTTACCCATTTGGAATTTTTCAATTTCTGTATCCATTCTCCTGCTGAGTCAAAATGTTTTGAGCTATGCTGAATAAGGCTTGTTGTGCCTTTTCGAATTTTGTGTACTGAAAACTACGGCATCAAAATGACAAATCCCCTTTATTGAAATCTAACAAGGCTTTTGCCTATGTGAACGCCTCTGTATCATCCTTAATTCCCTTGGCTTTTAAATAGTTATTCACCCCCTGAATAAAAATTTGTACTGGTTGGGACAGAACACCATCAAGAATGCCTCGAAAAGGGCTAACTCCTGCATTTATGTTTGTTATTTTGTGCACCAGTGTCTTCCTTGTACTTGTGTCAGCCATTTTGCTTTCTTTATGATAACTCTTATGCTTTAAGATTCGCCCCGACGTCAGTAACATTCATATATTTATGCGCACACAAACCACCAACCCAAAAGTAATAATATATCATTCACCAAAAAAAAAATAAAATAAACATGCACCAACCCAATAAGCTGCTATTTGGAACTAGCTGCTTCTCAGGTTCAGTGTTTGTCAGTTGATTTAACTGTTACAAGGTCACGTTGGTCTATAAAAAATGGAAAGAAGCTAGCGGGAGAGTTAGGACAACTGTTCACCCGGCCACCTCGTTCTCTCTCTCTCTCTCTCTCTCTCTCTCTCTCTCTCTCTCTCATGCCATGCACAAAAACGAAACTTATAGTACCACTTTTTCTAATGTATTTCAATACAATAAAACCACTAATGTCCACCGAATCCAAAGGGACATCAAAATAAAATACACTTGCGAGTAAATTAACACCAATAAAAAGAAAAGAAAAAAAAATTATACACTCACATCTTCATAGGTCCGAAGTTAGTACCTGGCTACACTTGCAACAGCACGTAATTAATTCCCGTTATGATATAAATTCACTTCCAAACTCTCCCCCGCCCCTTAGAAACACAGGAACACGTCTTTACACTAAACAGCAACTAAGATCACTGCCAGCGGTAGCTACACGGCTTAAATCCTGACCGTTGGCTAAATTCCCCTCAAATCAGCAATAGTCAGTGGCCTGATACATAATTATAACCACTTTCCCCCAAAATATGCCTAACCTTCCTAATTCTAGTCTCTTCTGAGGCATTACCTATAGGCTTGAATGTACCTTTTAACCGCTGCCACCAAAAATCTCTAACGAGTTCAAATGACACTCATTTAAACAAATGAAAACAAAACATCTAGCTGGTAACGTAGCCTACCTTTTTTCTGTTGAATGCCATTTCTGGAGTTGGCTGAAAATCAGTTTCAAACTAGGCTAATGTAAACTCTTGTGGTTACAAAAATATACTTTTTATCTCCCAAAATTAACTAACATGAAAATGGAATAAAATTAATTAAACCTGACCCAAAAAGAAACGTTAAACTTTCATAATCCTCTCAAAATCATATTTAAGTAAGTACCCCTTTTCCCCTAAGTGTCCAAACATTCATAGTTCATTAATAATCAAAATTAGTCTAGAGAAAACTCATAAGGTGACTTCGAATCCATTTGAAATAGAGATCATAATTATGAGACCATAAAACATTAAAGTTCGTCAATAAAGAATGTGTGCCGCACCTCACTTCCCTTTCTCTAGAACTCAAGTAATTGTCACTTCAAATGTTAACCGGCAAGTGCTAAGGTTATCAACCCGACTATTTAATATTATAGACTGTTACTAGTGCTTTTAGGATATATATATATATATATACACCTCACAACAGCCAGACACCTGAACCTTCATCACAACAGTGATCCCTTAAAAGCTTATTAATAACTCAAAAATTCAGACTAAGTTCATTAAAACAGGTTTGAGGTAATCTTATATGTAATTAAATTAATTAAAGGGCATCACTCCATCAACAACTTCTAAAAGTCTAAGTATTTCCCTGGTTCTAACTCACTTCAATTAAATTGAAGGATAACAGCTCGATTACCACTCTATATTTCTACCTAAACAAAATTAAATATACTGGTAAAAAAAAAAGAAAACCCATAAAAATTTTAATACAAAAATTAATTATCAATCTCAAAATTTATAAGTGAAATTCACAATCTCATGGAAATTTATTGTTACTTGAAAACAACGCAAAGTTTATTAATTATTGAATAAATTATTAAGTAAAATTAAATCAAAATTAATTTTCACAAAAATCAAGAACATGAATCAATCAAGCAATTAAATTATTCAAGAAAATTCAAAGTGTTAAGTAGTAACTAAAATTTGAAAATTAATTCACAAGTGTTAAACCACAACAAAACTTGAAAAGAATTCTAAGTAAATGCAAATTAATTCACCAGTGTTAAATTCAATTAAATAGGCAATGATTAATTAATGAAAACAATTAAGTTA
Organism: Macrobrachium nipponense; assembly: GCF_015104395.2. Taxonomy (NCBI): domain Eukaryota; kingdom Metazoa; phylum Arthropoda; class Malacostraca; order Decapoda; family Palaemonidae; genus Macrobrachium; species Macrobrachium nipponense. Next base: position 34,085,860 of record NC_087201.1, on the reverse strand, counting down.
TTCAAACAAATTGTGAATGCAAAACAAAAAACACAATGTATAAGACTACCAAAATGTGAAAAATAAGAAATGGTAACACAATATATAAAATTACACACTTCAAAAGTGTAAAAAATGAAATAGCTTCACTAAACCACTGTAAATATATTTTTAAGTTGCAACTCAAAACTTGTAATAACACATTACTTGGTATACCAATCATGTTTCTGCTGCAGCTAGCTCCAAAAATTCACCATAGAACTCAAAAAGGCGACGTTACACACTTGTACAATGTTTGCTCAGATTCCATTATAAGCACTAAGCAATATTAAATAACTCTAAGAAATACCAAATCTAAAATTTATGAGTGACCGACCACTAAGTATAAAATCTTTATGGCAATGTGAAAGTCAAAATTCTCTCATACGAGAGAGAGAGAGAGAGAGAGAGAGAGAGAGAGAGAGAGAGAGAGAGAGAGAGAGAGAGAGAGAGAGAGAGAGCACAGCACGGCTTTTGCCCGCCCTTCTATGCAACGCGAGAGTAAGACTCAGAATGACATAATTGCTCTCTCTTCGTATGGAAACTGGTCAGTGGACCTCGGCCCCAAAATGATTGGAAACGAGAGAGAGCTAATATCATAAAAATTCTCTTTCAAAACAATAAATAGAGAGAAAGTGGGATTATAATTATAAATAACATTTATTATTACGGGATTTAAGATAATAACGGTCTCTTAAAATGGAAGGTATGATTATAGAATTTTCTCAAATGAAATTAAGTTTTGTCATTTCCTTGGGTGACATCAAAGATCTTTTCACTTCAAAATTAAAGTACTTACGAGCCAACAAATTCTCTTTTGACAAATCGAGAGATATAAGAGTTAATTTACCAGTAATATTAGAGTTTTCAATACAAAAACATCTCTAACTACTTATATGAAATGAAAGGTATCAGACGTATGTGGAACGTTTTATGCAGAATCCTTCTAGAAGCTTCTAATATGATATAACTTTACAGAAAAATGGTGAAAGCTTCACATGGTTTCTAGAAAAAGATGTACAAGTACGAGTTTTGCTATTTAACCCATAGCTGGACCCTACCCCATCGGGAATAGATACTCATTTACAGCTGAGTAGACTGAGGAAGTTATGGTAAAGATCCTTTCCCAAGGAATCAACGCTGAGGAGAGTGGTCGCCCATCCGGCAACTGACCAGCCCCAATGTTGCTTAATCAGTCCATTGACGACCTAACCCACTCTGCCACGGCGCCACACATTATTATTATTATTATTATTATTATTATTATTATTATTATTATTATTATTATTATTATTATTATTATTATTATTTATCATTGTATTATTGTTACTAATTTTCTTATTATTTTCAAATATATTATTTTTAAAATTTTTTATTTTCAGATATATTATTTTTAAAATATTGTTATTTTATTACTTTTATTCTTATTTGTAATATTTTTTCATTTTGAATTGCAATATTTTCATTTTTATTACATTTATTTATTATTTTATTCTTCATTGTTTTTATTTCTAGTTATTACTTTTATTTTCACAACTAATATTTTATTTTTATTGTTATTTCTTATTTAATTTTCATTTTTATTTTTATTATTATCATTATTACCATTTTATTTTCATTTTTAATATTATTATTATTTTATTATTTCTTTATTTTGAATGTTTAGTAATATTTTATTACTTTTATTTTTATTTTGAATTTTTAATATTATTTTATTATTTATTTATATTTTTATTATTTTTATTTTGTTATTATTTTTATTACTATTTTTTTATTTTTTTAGTTTTATGGTTATTATTTTTAGTTTTAGTTTTATTATTATATTATTATTTTATTTTTATTTTTATTATCTATATTTTATCATATTTATATTTGCTTTATTATTTTTAGCTTTATTATTGTTTATTATTATTATTATATAATATATAAACACATTTTTGATGAGCGGCCGCACTTTCCAATAAAACTCTTAAGCTCAATATCTTCTCCCGGAGTCTGACCTTTGTTTTTGGCTCTAAAAGTCTCCCGCATTTCTCTCTCAGATAGGTAGTACTTCTTTATTTAGTAACATCTCATTTTCTGCATCACCAATATCTTTATCAACAAGTGATCTTCGAAACTAGGATTTGTATTTGCTTCAGAGATGATGAATGCTGCGTAATAAAACTTAACATAATGAATGATGGCCTCTGTATTATCGAGTATTCCACTCTCTGTATTTATTTAACATTCGCAAGACCTTTACGGCTCTTACTTTTTCCTTACTCAGTAAATGAAGGGAGATTTGTTCACTCTTTAACTTATTATCAACTCACACTCGAGCTTTTATTCCCTTCTTTTAATACTTTTATTTTGTCTTTAATTTCTTTGATACCAGCCAGGGTTACATCATTACATGAGTTTTTATCACTTACGCATTTCGAAATGCTTTGCAAAAGTTGAGTGTCTCGTATTTCTCCTGAGCTGCTTGTTCTGATAGCTTTACAAAGAATTCTTCAATCTTACTCTTTATAAACACGTCCCACCAGATCAAGATGTTATCAAACACATTCATTTCAGACTTCAGATAATTCAACAATACTTGAAAATCCTCTATAAAATCATCCCTCTCTAACAATGGGCAACTGAGCATTCATCCCCTTACCGGTCTCACTTTATCATTTACAATTATCTTCGCCATGACCATATCATGGTCAGTCATCGACAACGGTATATTCTCACAGAACTGTATGTCATTATACAAATTTATACCGAATTAGGTGCATAAAGGCATATTATAGGTGGAGAACCAGGCATCTGTCAGTGAAAGCTGCTTCACTAACTGCACAAAGCCTTTGAGACGCTCGTCTCCTCACCACTACTTACTATAAAGTGCACCCGTGCTGAGGCAACGCAATTGAAATCTCCTGCCATAATGAGGTTTGATATATTATTTTTCAGATAATGATATAAGACATGATTATAAAACGAATTCTCTCTTTCCCTTTTCCTGTTATTCCCTGACGGGGCTTAAACATTTAACAAAGTTAACACTCCTATTACTCTTACACAAAGTACATGTCCCTGTTTGTCTTTTCCTGTTGATTCCGATATTTGAGTGTTGTTAAATAAAAAGTATGTCCCTCCCTTGAAACAATCAGGCTCATTTAATATTATGATGTCAAAGTAATCTTCTGGATACCTAATCCTCTTTCTATCTCTAACATTATGCTCTTGCAGAAATAAAACATCCAACTTGTATTCCATTGCCAGCATTTTCACCTGTATCTGATTACTTATATCGCTCAACCCACATATATTATAAAAACTAAAGCTATGGTGAATGTTAAGTCTTCCATTGTGGTCAATCTATGTGACATCATTGAAATAACTTTCCATTTTTGGTTGCTTAACTAAAACGCCTAAAAATTGTGCACCAAAATTGAAATATATTTTTGAGCTTTTCATATTACATTTATTTATGTGGTTTTTGAAGTTATTTTTATTTGATTTAAAAATTTTTTATTGTTATCAGATTTGTTTTGATTTCTCTGTTTACTCTTATCCTTTTTTATTGAAATTTTTATTCATTTTTATTTTTATTGTTTTTATGTCCATTTATATCATTATGATTTTATCATTTATACTTTTCTATCATATTTATAATATTCTTATTTTAACTTTTATTACTTTTATTTTCATTTCATTTTATTATTATTATTATTTTTCCTTTTATTATTATATATTTTTGTTATTATGGCATTCGTATTTTTATTTTTATTGATATCATTATTATATTCATTTTCCATTTTTTTTATTTTATTGTGTTTATTATTATTTTATCCTTTAGTATTTTTTATATTTATTTTCATTTTTATTTTTATTACTATTAGTTTATTATTTTTTAAAATTCCATTACTTTTATTTATATTATTTTTCTATTTATGATATTTGTTTAATTTTTACTATTATTATTTTCCAATTTTTATTTTTACTTTTATTTCTTTTTATTTTTATTGTTTTTCATTTTTCTTATTAGTTTATCTCATTTTTATTTTTTGCCATATTTATTATTATTTTCATTTTTGTTTTTATTACTTTTACTTTGTTTTTTATCTTAATTTGTATTATTTTTATTTTAGTCTTTTATTTTATTTTTGTTACGATTATTTTTATTGTTTTAATTCGACTATTATTTTTTTAATTTTTATTATTTTTATTATTATTATTTTGTCCGTTTTATTTTGAATCTATTCTGTTGTTTTTATTTTTATTTATATTAATTTTATCATATTAATTTTAATCTTTATGTTTATATTATGTTATTATTATTATTATTTTTTTATTTTGTTTTTATTATTTTCATATCAATTTTGATTCGTATTATTAATATTTTATTATTTTTATTATCACTATTACTATTTTTATTTTAATAATTATTTTTCTTACTTTTATCATTTCAATTTCTATTCTTATTTTAATTTTATTATTATCATTACTTTATTATTGTTATTTGTATATTTATTATTTATTTTTAATTTTTTTTATTTTAATTTACTTTATTATTATTATTTTATAATATTTATATTTTATTCCTATTTTGATTTTTATTACATTCATTTTAATTTTTATTTCTATTTTTATTATTTTTATCTTCATACTTATAAATTTTTCATATTATCATTACTATTTTATTTTATTATTTTTATACTAGTTATCTTTTTTATTTTCAATCTTATTCTTATTAATTTTACTTTTATTTCCATTTTAATTCTAATTTTTGATACATTATTTTTTTATAATTATTTTTACTATAATTATTTTATAGTTTTGATATTGTTTTATTGATTTAGTCTAATTTTTATTACCATTAATTTTATTTTTAATTATCACTATTTTATTATTGTTATTACTATTTTTATTTTGATAATTTTTATTTTGCTTTTTCATTATTATTGTTTTATAATTTTATTCATTTTTTGTTAGTTATTTTCATTATTTCTATTTTTATGTATTTTTATTTGCACATCTTTATATTCATTATTTTTATTTTAGTTTTATTATTATTTTATTGT